>NW_026116487.1:0-20224 GCF_001640805.2 Lates calcarifer
CTTTGACCCTGGCTTGGAGGGAGAGTTCTATATCTGCTTCTTATCACAGAATATTGGGAGGCTGAAGAGAGGATGGGGGTTCAGGTTGTAATTCTCAGTGACCGTACTTTTACCTTGGTGCAGTTCTGGGAATACGTTCATGTCTTTTTCTATGAATTGTGTGATAGTCTGGTCATAGGTGCCAGGCTGATGTCAGGCTGATGTCAGGCTGATGCCAGACGTCGCTACGTTATGTAACTGTGGTCATACTGTACACATGGACACATGGATTTATGTCATATAAAAAGGAACAATATAAATAGACAAAGTGAATTTTGTCTGTTAAACAGGCCACATGAGTCTACATGCCCTAAAATGTTATCTATTTAAAAACCCTCAGCATATGATGGAAAATATTTAGCATTCTCAAGTTCATTTTTTCCCCTCATGATATCATAAGTTACCTTTATACAGCAGAACAAGACGTTGATTATCCCTGTGTGGAAACTGGTGCATTGCACCAGCAAAGAACAAGTCATGACAGGACACAACAAAGTAAAATATTGCATGAATATTGCTGCAGAAAACTGGGGTCATTTGAAGGCTGAATCCTAAATGAATCACAAAACAGACATGCCCAAAGAGCAAAGAGATTTAAAACTTTTATTAAGACAACTGTTTTTTTTTTTTGTTTGTTTGTTTGTTTGTTTAACTGATCAATTTGATGTTTTAGTGAGGAAAGGCATGAGAGGCTGAATCACATATATACGAGGGGGTGTCAAAAAGTTTGTAGAAACAGGACAGTTGAAAAAGTTATGATGTTTATTTTACGCTACAACATGCATTTAAGGGTTCATGTTAGAACATGTTATGACACGTTAATATGAGAACATACAGGTGCATTGCGATCAAAATCCCTGCATATGATTTTTAGCTATGTACTTTTTCCAAAACTGTTTGAAGCCCCCTCGTATACAGTATACAGTGTACTGTGTTCTCTCCAAAGAAATGCATGTAGTGGTGACTCTAGACTGCCCAGACGTCAATGTGAGTGTGAATGATTATTGGTCTCTATAGACAAACTCAATAGACTGCCAGACTGTCCAGTGTGTACCCCTCTTGTCAGCTGGGATTGGCTCCAGCACTCTTGTGATCCTGTGAGCGGTATAGATAATGGATGGACAGAAGATAACTCCCATTTCTAAGTTCATTTTCCTAAGATAATTCTGGTCTTACAACACATTTTTCATACACTGCAATCTGTGATATACAGCAAGTGCTGGAAATTAGCTTTCAGATATGTCAGATATATATATGATGCCTGGTGAGAAGTGCAGTATACAGTAGGAGGTTCTGTTTACATAGTATCACAAAAAGTGAAAAACAGCAGACCCAATGCAATTAACCTATTATATACAATTGTCTTCTGCTCATATGGCTTCACTAGTTTTATTTTCTTTGTTCATTTTCTTTTTCCACTTTACAGACTTTGTCTTTCCAGCCCAGTGTTTCTTCCTCATTCATTTTTCATCTCATTCCCACTCTCACCCTCTCTTTCACACACATACACACACACACACACCCACCCGCTTCCTCTCCATGGAATGGTGCATGTGCATTGTTAGTGTTGTAGCTCAGGGACTGCGCCTATGCTCTGCGTCCCTGTACTCATTTGTCAAGTGCAGTTTTGGACGCAGCTTGGTTGGAAGGGTTCAGGGTGGCAGGTGGCGACAGTAGGCATCTCTCCCTCTCCTCTCTCTCTTTGTTGTCGCTCTCCTTTTGTGTCCCTAGCTGCCTTGGTCTCGTCACTGTCTCTCAGTGGGCAGTGTTCTCTGTGTAGCTTATTTTTAAGCGTGACGTTGTGTATGAGTTGGCTCCCCCAGACCTGGCATGGTGAGGCTGGCATAGATCAGGCCAGCGATGGAGAGCCCTGGCACACTCTTCTACTGGTCCCTCCTGCACACTGCTGGGCATGCACAGTAGACTTGGGAAAGTTTGATAGTACTTATGTGTCAGAACAGAAATGTATACAAAATGTATATAAATTAGGCACTATGCCAAAATGTGAAATTACTTTAAAGTGGAGATGATGGCATGTTCAAATTTAGTGAATCCACATTACCCACACACACAGTCAGTAAGAGTCACAGTACATCATTCTCCTATTACTGAATGAAAGTGTCCTCATCAAAAAAAAAAAGGAAAAGAAATACATTTTAAATATACAACATTGCTCATTTGTTTAAACACTTAATATAACCTGTGATTATAGTTTCCCAACAAGGGACTAGACTAACTGGTTTCAAGAGGCTGACCCTTCTCCTAATTCTACAAACTTACAGTGTGGTTTCTTTCAACGAAGACCATGATCAAGAAAACACTCAAATTAATCACACTGACAAGCAATGTTTTCCACATGATAGGGTCCAATGTGCTGCAAGACATTTATCTTTCCATGAATAAACACATGAAGATGCGTACATACATCCCCTGCAGTTGTTCTGGAACCGCCAAGATCATGATTCATCATTACTCAAACTTAAAACAAATGTGGGCCAAAGAGACCTGTTTCTGATGTCTCTGGGCAAATGTGTTCCAAATGGCTATGCTGGAGAACACCTGATTTCACTGGCCAGTCATGGAGTGATGCTATGAGTTGTACAAATTGGAATAAGAGGGCACTTTTCAGGTTGGTTCTCTTTATAGGCATTCTTGATGTTACTTGCGGTTGTATGTAAAAATTTTCAAAACAATGACAACTGCCCTTTCTTTTTTTCACAGAAAATGTGGTTTGATGGTGGCTACAGTTTTTCTCTTTTGACCGTAGTCTTAGTGACTCCCTGCCAAACCCAGTCAGTGGTCAGTCACATCCTTAATGATGTCATTGATATCTTCAACAAAAACCATTTCCACCAAACACACGAGCAGAACAACAGTGCCAAGACTTATCTTGCCTGAGGGCCTCTTATTTTTGACAGGTATTTCCTGTCCAAGACACTCAGTTGAATTCACTTATTTATATAGCACCAAATCATGCATAGCATGCATTATAACTCATTATAGTAGGGTCACAGTAAGGTCAAGGCCTTCCAATAATATGGAGAAAAACCTATCATTTCCCACCATGAACATGCACTGGTGACAAGAAGAAACCTCTGACAGAACCTAACTCAGGGTGGGCAGCTGTCTGCTTCTACCAGCTGGGTTGAGAGGAGAGATATGGGGAGAGGAGAGAGGAACAGGAACAGCTGTGTGTATGGTTGTATTCAGGCACTGTGAGACTAGTTGTTATAATAATGAATATCAAGCACAATACTTATAGGTCTAATAATGTTATTAATAATAACAGCAGCAATGATATCAGAACCAATTAATTACAATAATGAAATTAAATAAATGATAACAATGAGTGTTAAGTAGTAGTGGCAGATCGAGATCCTGCAGAATGAGGACAGGGTGAGAGAGGAAACTTTGGACACAAAGGGGAGCGCAAATGTAGATGAAGGTGATGATGATGAAGACTAAATGCTCCAGATGAAACAGAGTGAAGTTTAAGACAGAGAAACAGAGGAATGGATGATCTAACCAAAGAGGAGAGAGAGAAGAAAAGGGGCAAATAAAGAAGTGTAAAGATCCACAAAGAAAAGGCAGTAGAGGATGAAAAGAATAAAAGACAGGGCAGGAAATGACAAAGAAACAAAGATAGCAGGAAGAAGAAGACACTAATGAGAGACCCATATGCCAGGAAAAGATTCAAATGCATGATGGTAAAGAAGATGAATAGGAGGGGTTTTTAGCACATTTTATCTTCAGGTCTTTGTTCATCTGTCTTTTTCTCTGAGCTCTGTGAAACCTTCACTTAACCTCCGTTTCTCACCTCTCAATGAACACAAATGCCATCAGAAGTGATCAGTAAAGGAAATTTCTGGATGGAAGGTTAATTTTAAGGTGATGTTCTACTCATGATTTAAGCCAGAGTAAAAAGACTAGAGCAATTACACTTTCAATCAGGGACTAAGAAAGGGTTGTTTTTTTCATTGTAAAAAAAAAAAAAAAGTGTGCATTGGTACTTTTTTTACATTGATAATGTTTAACCTTGGAACTGATATTATGAAAATAAAAGCAAAATCTAAATCGCATGGAGCATCATAATCATCATAGAAGAAAAAAACAGTTTTTTAAAATGCATGATCAAGAGTGTGAACTATAACATTTGGGGAGAAAAGACATAATGAGACTCACTGTAACCACAGCTGCCTGTTAATTGGTGATGCATCGTGTTGCTACTAGTTTTAGTGCTGTATCTTGCATTTTGGGTAATGTGTTATTATCCTTGGGAAGACCTCTAATCTACAGAACAATAAGTTCAATCAATGAACAAAAGCCCAGTGTGGCTTTTTTTTTAAAAGAGCAACATGACGCTTTCAATGTTAATCTCACCACTGTAATACCTTTATTCCTTTCTACTTGTGAAGGCAGGACCTAGAACCTCACCACCTATTAAACAAAATCATATTACAGTGTTTTACAATTGTTTTTTTCTTCTTTTTTTTTTTTCACTGATTTGCGTATTGCTCTCTCAGCCTCTCTCTGCCTTGTTGATAAATGCTCAAGAAGAGGGGAACAGTACAGCAAAGACTTAATATAGAGATTATAGCAAAGCAAAAAGGAGGTGGGAAAACAGAGGCTTTTTTCCATCCACTACGATCAAAGCTTTGGCTTGTGTGTTGATAGATTGGACTTATCTTTGTGCTGTTGCTTGTAAGGCCTGAGGAGCTTTTTAGAGATAAGATTTGTCCTCAGGAGACACTGTGGCCTCTCCTAGGGGTTAACAGTGTAACCATCTATAGAGGTATTTCTTGCAGAAAACCCAGGGCTATTACACAGTCAGCTCTTATACATCAAAATTACCACTGTTTTACACACACACACATACACACATTATATTTGTATATATATTTTTGAGGTGGTGCATGTGAAGCTATGACGAAACTACACTGGCTACTGGCTGAGGAGGCTCTTAAGACACATAAAAATCCCCCTTGACTATTTTAACCTTTATCAGCCTGGATAAAAAAGTCAAATGTAGCTAGGCATCTAGTGATCCAGGATGATTAAAATCTATTGCTACTGTTGTCATGCAGGGACCCACTATATGTGGGTCTGCCACCTGTTATGGGGGAACAACTCACTGAAGGATGACCAGACACCTGCATAATACAGACTAAACAATCCATCTCCCTACCACCCAGTCTCTGCCCTCCCAGCTCTTGCTTTCACCTTTCTGTCTACACTTTCTTACTCTTTTTTATTGTAGGTCTCCTTTGCCTTCCCCTTTCTTGTAAGTCTACCCTCTGTTATGGTGTAGATAACATACACCATACACAATAATACATAATGCCAAATACTGCAGTCTGTGTTGAGTGTTGAGTACACATACTATATTTCTGTACTGTATTTATGTTCATACATGCATATACAGTACATGCTAAAAGTATCTAAAAATAGTCTATATTCATGCACATACACTCCTATGCATACTTGTGAATGTGAACACTAATCACAGCCATACTGTGGAATTTAAACTTCAAGCTGAAAGCACTTGAACCAAATCTGTGGAGGATGGGAAGGTACAGGGCATGTAATTAAACTTGCCCATTCCCTCAAGGCAAGTTATTTTGGGTCTGGTTTGAGCACAGTTTGTTAAGATGTGATGAGAAAAAAATCTGTGCCTCTGAGTCATTTCCTTCCATTCTTCGGGTTCACCTTAAAATCCAGAAAGTTGTTGATGCCTGATCAGAATTCAGGCTCTCACTGTTGTGACAACACTCAAACCAGTCAGGCCGGTAGCTCATAAATGCTTTGACTGAAAGAAAGCTGTAGTTTCGGAACATTGTGTTGCTTCTTTGCTTCTCTTCGCTTCAATTATAGAACATTACAGACTAAAACATTTTTAGTGTCTGGTAGCCTACTGCATAAAGCTGACTCTGAACCAATCATTTGTTGTATTTCTATCCAAAATCCACAGTTCTTATTGTAGTTGAATTAATTTGCATGCTCACTCAATATAAAACTGCAACAGTGTTTCAGAACTGTGTCATGAAAGCTTAGTCTCAAGGTTTCTCTCCATTTGTTGTATTCCTATAGGCATTAATGAACCACGCTAAGCAAAGAAATGCAGAAAATCTCCTAGCTCTGAAGGCATCCAAAAAGTCAGCCTGTAACTAACATTTATTCTTTCTCATGGCCATATCAAAACTTTTAAACATTTCGTACACCACAGGTCACATTCACATACATTCATTCAGCACTTGCTCTATACATTAAGTGCTTTAACATACACACCCATTCACACACCGATGATACATCAGGGTCAACTTCATGTTCAGTATCTTGCCCAGGGGTACTTCGGTGCGCAGACTGGAGAAGCCAGGGATCGAACCACTGACCTCCAGGTTAGTAGGTGACCCGCTTTACCTCTTGAGCCACAGCCACCCATCTCTGGCTTTAAAGATCCAACAAGCTCCTAAAGTGATTTACAGTCTTTTTAGCTATGTAATCATGTAAATGAGTTAATATGAAATGTTTGATATTTAACATTCTGGATATGATGGGGTTTTTATGATGTACACTGAACAATCAGCACCTACTTTGTGGAGAAAGAGAGGCAGGATGGTATTTCAGCCAATCAGTTACACAGTCAACCAGTGAAGGAGTCAGACAGCCAACCAGCCACACGTTCTATCTTAACCACCCAGTTTACAACAGCCAGCTATAAAACATGAGCAGCTGACAGCTACAGGCACTTCTGTCTGACACACTCTGGAGTTGCTATGACGTTACTACAGCAGCAGTCTGCATCACTGCCATGACAAGCTCCTTTATCACCTGTTAACAGGAGGCAGCGAGTGTGTGCATGCGTATCCACATGTACACTTTTGAGAAAGCAGTGAAGCAAGAACAAGCTGTATGTATACGTTGGTTAGGTGTATGTGTGAGGTTGTGTCTATACGTGGTGTGTGTGTGTGTGTGTGTGTGTGTGTGTGAGACAGGCATGAGTGTGTATGAGAACTGACAGAAGCATCCAGGTTGACAGCCTTTGTAATGGAGGAGAAGGTAATTTGTTAGACGGATCCTCCTCTGTGGCCGCGTGCATGTCTCCCCTCTGTTCATCCTTCTCTCCATCGCTCTCCTTCTGTCGCGTCTCCTGTAAATCTCTCTCAACCACTCTTTCTTTCCCACTTACCCTCCATCTCTCACCATCCTTCTTGACTAATGCTCCTCCTTCTTCTCCATCCCTCTCTTCCTCCCCGTTGCCCAGCTTGGGCCCTCATCCATCAGGCCTAATGATTAAGCTGCTGCCCTGCTCATCTGAAGCTCTGCTTCATATTTCCCAGATCTGAAAACTGACTTTTGCAGAACAGCATACTTAAGCAGCAAACACCAGAGGCTTATTCTCTATACATAGAGGTATACCGATTAAGGGTGTAAACGGTCTTTGTAGAAAATTATTTGTATAAATTTTGGCTTAACCAAATATGGCACCACATTTGATGAAGCATTAGAAGAGACGATTTTTGTAAAAGCTGTTGATTTTTGCTCAGATACTGTAGTATTTCTTCTTGTGACCACTATCAGTTTTAATATTTGTGGTTTGTAGTTGTACCAGAAATTAGAATCTTGAAAAGTGACCATTTAATACCTCTCAATCCCCCAAAAATACTTGCAACAGAACTGACCACCAAGACCATGATTGTCCAGTCATAGCTCAGTAACCATAACTAGGAGCAGACAGTTTGTCAGACTTTTGATTTACTGTCTTTTTAAGTCCTTTTTCGAAGACATTAAGGATTGGATTAAAGATTGCCCCATTTGTGACTTGGAGCTTTGTACGTTACTCTGTAGCATTTGCATAGACTTCTCCCTTAGAGGAAAATCCAAATCAGCCCTGGAGTAACAACCAAGCACCAAGGTCACAAATAAGGCTAGGTTAAACAGTGTGCCCAGCATAAGCTGTAAACATTAGCATGCCCAGCAAATCAGCCTACCTATGCTAAAATCCAAACATGTCCCCCAAAGGCAAGGGGAGCAGAGAAAGAGAGAGTAGCTGACTTTACTATCACTATTTAGTAGAGAAATCCTCATTCAGGCACAGAATATTAACTTCACAGTTTATGATCTTGGATTCCAACATATCAGAGATTAGGGCAACATTAGAGATTCTGTTCTTTACTAACTCAGTATAGAGAAGCTTACACCTAGGAACTCCAGGCAAACCCAATACAAGAGAAAGCCCTACCTTAGTCCTCATTCTCAGAGCCTGTTTTCTTGTAAAAGTGAAACATGTCATTGAAAAATACAAACAAGTGAAGTTGGATCTCATAGTCATCATGCAGGGAGAAAATGTGCAGGTGTAAAGACCTTGGTGACTTTCCCGAGGCCCAAATTGTTTTGGCAAGATGACTGGGTTGGAGCATCTCCAAAGGCTTTTGAGGTCCTACCAGTGGTGAGTCCAAGGAGGGATAAACCATGACCCAACACATCATTGATGCATAAGAGCAATAAAAGCTGCCCTGTCCAGTCAGAAAAGACAGGAGAGGTACTGTGGCATACTGTGACAGGAGTGGAGATTTTAGGGATATCTCAAAGGACAACACATTTTAGATGCCAACTGTCTAGTCACTCAGATTCCTGAGTTCTTGCTTTTAAGTGGTGAAAGCATAATCAAAGTTTGTGGGACAGTCACTTACTTGATGTTTCAAGGATCTATCAGGGAACAGAGAACCAGCTTAATCTATTATACCCCTTCGAAAATGTCTTCCTTGCCTGTTTTTTTATAATGCATCCTATTTCACTCAACACCATTTGGAAACTCTATTTGCTGAAACACTCTCAAAGAATTACAGCCTGATGAATCATCCATTTCATCTCCCCTGAGTTCATCAACTTCGAGGTCTTTTTGCACCTCAACAACATGGCTTCAGAATGTTACAGATTTTATGCCACTCTGCAACATCACTCATGCAGACTGCAGCCAAAAACATAGAACTGAGAGAGGAAAGGACTTCTGTGAATTATGCCACCAAACAAGTGTTTGTGTCTGTCCTAAGAGCCAGACTCTTAAAGAAATTGTCTTTTGACCTCTATCTCCATGTCTGAAATCTCATCAGTCTTGCTGACAGTTTTGCTACTCAAGTATCTCCTCCTGTAGAGGGCCAGGAGTTCTAAATCAATGATCGCAGGGGTGAAAGAAATATGTCTTTAGAAATATTATTTTCAAAGGAAATGTTGTTTCTTGTGTTGTAATTCTGTTTTAAATAGATCTCATCAATCTACCCACAATAACTCTAACTGTAATGTAACACTTTTTCATTCTGGGTTATGGGATGTAGATTAATTGGTAAAAATGTTTAATTTTTAAATTTTTAATTTTAAATCAATTCTACAACAAAAGAAAAGTGTGTAGAAAGTGAAGGGGACTGAAAACTTCCAATGTCCTTGAGATGGCAGACATGACTTCTCAAATGTGTTATCTTAGGCTTTCACTCCCACAGAATCACTGCTCCCAACTGAAAAACTGATGCTTGTTTGATCTTATTTTCAAATCTAAAGCAATTGTTTCCCATCTTCACAAAGATTCAACTTCTGAAACATCAATTCTCAAGATAAGGCTTCCAATGATGGCATGTCTAAGAGCTTATTTGTTTGTTACATTTATATGGTGTGTTCCATACACATATGGAAGAAAAATCTATTACTTAAGCAATTATGACTATAATGCATATTCTTAACATTAAAAGTTTGTATGTAAATGGAGAAACCCAGATGAAAATAAGGTTGGTTTTAAGTCACTATGACAGATAAAAGGCAAGGCTATTGAGAAAAGCATGTAATAATTCAAAAGTCAGTGGCAGTGACAGGTATTTCTTAATATGTTCCCATAGAAATCAAAGTTGAGATCCATCCATCCATTATCTATACCATTTATCTTTGAAGGGGCTGGAGCCTATCAAAGCTGAGATATTATATTGAAATACATTCATTGTCAAAGTGTGCAAGGCTTTTAAAGTATTGAGAATTTGCTCCTCATCAAGTGTTTAGACAATTTTTGTTTGAAAAAGCAAGATGTCAAACAGAATACAATTATCTGCAGACTATACAGGCCAGCAGCTGTTGCCAAAGGGGGCAATACTTGAAAAGTTTTTTAATCAGATCAGAATGAAATGTGTCCACACGCATCGGAAATTACTATGGAATGGTCTCTGAATCTGAGGATTTATGCTGGACTTGTAGCATTGTTTGTTTCCATTTTCATCCATTTCCTTCGCATGCCTGAAATTATTAATTACATGTAGTGAGTTGCACTGATGCTTGTCATGCACTCTAATTAATATGACACTTATAATCCATTCTATACAAGAATACACAATAAAGCCAAATGGCTATCATGGTGCATGTCTGTACCCATGTGCCAGCCTCTGTAACAAGTCATTTTAAATGTCATGTGGCAAAACACATTGGCCCCACCGTCTGTCATGAGACATGCAACTATGTAGCACAACATGTTAGGGTTAAGGTTAGGAATGTTCTAAATTAATTTTTTGGAGCAGGAGCTCAGTCTCACTCATCTCACAATAATTGTAGTAATCTTGAATTGAACTGTAGGTTATTTGATCTTACATATAATTAAAAACAGACAAGTTAGACAGACTACACTGATATAGGCCCCTGAGTACAACCTTAGTACAACAAAAGTGAGTACTTCTGTCACCACTGTAAGTGCAAGAAAAGTCAGTTTACCTGTGATCACTAACAAATTTGATTACACCTTTGATTACCAATTAAAGCTAACTGCATAAAAGAGGTTATAAAATAACCTGTGAACACAACAGCTTTCTCAGTTTTGGCCGGGGTTGTGTCTAATGCAACATCATGCCACATTGTAAACAAGTAAAAGTCTGGATTGCGAGGCTGCATAAAGATGGAAGAGGGTACAAGAGCATCAATAGGCTACTGAATGTGAGATGAGATACAGTTGCAGTAGTGGTTAGGAGGTATATGAAGAACCATACTACCATTAACATGCAGCACAGTGGCTGTCCTCAGAAGATGACAACACCCCAAATTCACTATGTATTGAAAAACAGATGGGTAAGTGCTTCTTACTTAGCATGGGGATTATATATGGAAATTTATGTTTCAGTGACTGATCAGCCAGTGCAAAGGACATTGCATGAAGTGCATGAACTTTGCCAAATAACATGATAATAATATTGGCATTATATTCTTTGGTAAAATGCAACCAAAATAAATTTGTTTGGATCAAATGGGACCCAGCATATTTGGTGTGGACATGGCCAGGATTACCATGCTATAAACTGTATATACCTATAATGCAACTTTGTATACCCAAATACTAGATTTAAAAAAAAAAAAGACTCTCAGTTTCAAGAGGAAGAAATTTCCAATATGACACTGATCTCAAACATGACAAAAATCTAATTAAATCCAAATTTAGTTAAAATGCCAGGTCAAATCACAGGTCACAGACCATAGGTACACAGCAGCACCAGCAGGCTATACTCCATTTACTAGTAGTGTGACACTTGGATGAGAGGACCTGCGGCTGAATGGTAAAAATACAACTTTGATAAAGGGAGAAGAAACACAATTAAATGTTGTCAAAGCGGAATGATAACAGTAAATACTTTTAAAAGCTTACAGACATTTGCTAGGTTGTCCCTGCTCCCTGAATCCTATGGAATGAAAGAGCAGAAATGGAATGACTAGATCTGGAGCTAATAAAGTTAGCATCAAGGAGCTTGGTCAGTTGTTACAGAGGTTAACTAAGGTAAAGCTGTTTTATCCATTCAAATGGAAATACACAGGAAATGTTACAATAACTGATCAATGTTTTGTCAACTGTTTTATACGGGAGCAACACGTTTATTTCCTGTTACTTTATTTGTCGTAGTTAATGTGATTATAAAAGACAACAGAAGACCACAATATTATGTGCAAAGTTTGTACAGTGTAGTGTAAAAATGTAGTTTAAATACATATTATTTTAGTTTCATTTATAAATTGTTAAATTGTAGGAGAGATATAATTTGTTGTACTAGAAATTAATTAATTGTAAATATTATTTTAAATAACTTGTGGTATGTACTATTGTGTTAAAGCTAAAGGAACTGATCATTGCTGACATTTCATTAAGGAATTTAAGAAATGATTATTTCTGGCCATGCTGTTTGTGTGTTTGTTTGTTTGTTTGTTTTTTTGTTGAGTCCTGGGTTGATTGATTTTTGAATTGAACTGATTTATGGATAAGATTGATAAGATTTGGAAACATAATGGAAGAGGCAGTGTGTTTTAATATTGCCTCCACTATACATTATAACCAACTGTAGTGAATTAAGATTCCAAGAAACTCATATCTGGATGCACCTAGGTTGATAGTGGTGAAGAATAACTCACAGGTTCAAACTTAGGAAGTGAGTGACAGAAGAAGAAGAATACTGATGAATTGCTGGCCCCTAAAAGTATTTAAACAACACTAAATTTAATATTCTCAAAATAAAGCCATAATTGTATTGATTTTAATTTAAAGAGTACTGGTTTTTATTGTTTTTGTTGTTGTTAACTGTCAAATGTTTTGTGTGTGTCTTTGGTGTGACTTGGATATAACGACAGTACAGGTACTGTTTGCTGAGTGTACTGCTTTACTCTCTCGACTGTGGAGTGTGTGCGAGCTCTGGTGCAAATCAATCATTTGTCAGGGAAAAAAGCTAAACATCTTGCACCTTGCTACTTACAAGCTAACATTAGCTCTTTCTCAGAATGGGCAGGTGTTGTAGGTGACAGCAAAATCCAACATATGAGTTGGTTAAGCCCATAGCACGATGCAAGCTGTGTAAAAAACCACAAGAGAGCAAATTGCTGGAAGAGCAATCATTGCTGCAAAGTGATAAAAAAAAACCCTAGTGAGTTATGAGTCTATTTATCTTCTCACCTACTCCCTGCCTGACACCAACTCAGTGTTTTCATCACTGTCATAATCATTCTCTCCAGGTACTGACATATTGATACAAATACACCTGTCACCCATGGGAGAGGTTTGTGGTTATCATGTGTTGCCAGCAAAAAGGCAAAAAAGCAGAACTTCCCAGTATCTGTTTACAGAATAATTCCACATTAAATTGGCATTGAAGGGACTTGCTTATGGGTTGAACATTTGACTAATCATTGCTGTTGGGTGTGGTCAGCTGTGGGCTGTTGTGACTATATGCATTGTGAAGTGCTGCCAGGAACAGGGTGTGGGAGAGAGCATGAAGTAAGTGGGTAGATGAATGCTAGATGGCAGTACTTGAATTATTTTTAATAATTTGCATTTACTTTTCAATCTTTACAGGTGATTGAATCTCTATTCTGTGCTTTATTGTGCTTACTATATTGCATGTGAGGCTCATGAAAGTCTCACACCTTAAGTGACCGGACTGCTTGTCTCCATTTCCCCTGGATTCTTTGATAGCTCCAAAGATTCACAAAGTCTTTTCTCCACTTTGCTCCCGTTAATTATTTTACACAGTAGAGAGCTGGGCTGCTTTGATGCTAGATGTCTTTCTTTTTCTCTCTTTGCATGAATACTCTAGTGATTCCCATCCTCTCCTGCTCCAACGCTGCTCCCTCTCTCTATTAGTCACTCCCACAATCTGCCCTGCAGTGGTGTTACAAGTCCCACTAAAAGCCAATTAAAGGAGCCAGACACAAATTTATAATTTGGCAAAATGGCACTTAAATTGAAATTGTTAAAAGATTTACAGTATACGATTCTAAACCTGATGAGTCCATGCTCTTCTCCTTCTCCTCAGGGGTTTGAGAGGAGCATATGCCCACTTGTGCCCAGATGGGATGTGCACTTTTATCAGTATACATGCACACAAATGCACAAAATAAACAAAAATTTACTCTGGCACATAAAAATTACTTTACACAAGGTCACACGAGGTCACATGATGGACTTGTGGCTGTGTATGCACATTTTAAACACCAGAACACACACTCACATGCTGTAGGGTAAGCAGGCAGCTATAGCACTGTAACTTTTAAACCCTACGTCTGATGAATTATTAAACCAAAACATAATGCTACTCTACTCCAATGGTGTGAAGAAACACCATTGGATGAATACATAGCAAAACAGCCCAGGGCTTCTTCACTGCGATAACACAACTGTGCCCCTACTCCTCTGTTGTTATTACCTTCTTGTTTTTGACTGTCTTCACGTTTTCTTCTCTGCTTTCTCTTCTTATGCTGCTCTCCTGACAGTTTCTTCTCTCTTTTCTCGTTATCATAGCGGCTACTGTATCTCAGTCTTCTCTAACACACACTTTCACAACAGTGCTGAAGATACAGAGGATAAAAAATTGATTGGCATTACCATTTAATCAATAGACGGACATGAAAATGTGATGCGGCAGCTCCCTGGTTGCTGTTGATGGAGAGGAGTTAGACATTTGAGCAAGAAGGGAAACGCCTCGGAGACCAAAAGATATGGGCTAACACACACAGAAAGCCCGGCTGTGTATATGTAGAGGTGTGTGTGTGTCTGTGTCTGTCATCTGAAATAAAGTATTTCTTCTGGGAGTCAAAAAGAGGAGTTATCAGGCTTGGATGATTGGCAGACTGGGGAGAGGTGAGGTTTTCATTGTGTTTGCTGGGGATTAAAGATGAATGTGAGAGAGATCTCCCTCCTGCAAGACCCGATCTGTGTGCATGGATTATGTGTGTGTATGTGGGTGTGCGTCCCCTTCACTGCCTCTATTGCTGTCACATCTGATCACAGCCCATCAAACCAAACTGAAAGCTGAGTTGACAGAACTGCTTAATAAATGCACACATACCCAAACACACACACACACACACACACACACACACATACATACACACACACACACCACACAAAGGTAAAACTTTAAAGAGACAATAAGGATCCCCTGACCCCACCACACCTTTTCATCATCTTTCCTTATTTCTGCTATAATGCAGCTTCATATACACACAGGCTGTTTTTGTTTGTTTTGGTTGAATATATTTATTGGTTTTGATATTTCATATATTCAGTAAACAAGGACAGAGAAATGAAATGTATAAAGTTCATTACGTATATTAGGAATTTAAAATACCATGTATTCATCTCATTAGGTCATACTGTATTTCTTTGAATTGTCTGTGTATGGCCTTTTGCAACATATGTCAGCTTCTTCATGGCCCGACAGGCCCCTAAACCTCTGATTAACAGTTGGTCTCTGGTCTGGATTTTTTTGTGTTGCTTGTAGTTTGGAGCCTAAACCTGAGCCTTTAATTTGTCTCCACTCTTCTCAAAACACTCTGTGGAGTCTTTTAGCATGTTCCAGCCCATTCTTGGGTTTTATGGCTTTTACTGGTTCTCACCATCATTACCATCAGTGCTGTTTCCAGTGGGGAACTGTCTTCAGCAAAAAAGCTCTTACAAATCCACTCTACACTGCCTGCTCTGAACAAATGACAGAGGGCAAAGTTAGCAGCAAGCTTGTCAGCGTAGTAGAGCATTTAGCAGATTGAACAGCCAGACTTTTCCCTCAGAAGCTGGTGGAGACTAAAAAGACAGTGAATGTCAGACCTACATTCATCAGGTGGACAGAAACATCACCACAAATACATGCTTATGTTGCAACTCTGTATAGGAAAACTTGTTATAAAAATTTGAACATACACACAAAGGTAATAGTATATCAGTGTTGAATTTACAGCTTGTTTATGCTGCCCGTGACCTGTTCATGCAGGATAAAGATTGACAGTAAAGCTCTTAGTAGTGGTTTGGTTTGTAACTGGTCATCTACTCAATTTGCTGTCAAAACAGACGTACTGTATCTTGTTGGATTCAGTATTCATCCATCCACCCACCATCTATACCGCTTATCGGGTCGCCGGGGGGGGCCAACACATAGAGACAAACAACCATTCACACCTACGGGCAATTTAGAGTTATCAGTTAACCTAAGCTGCATGTCTTTGGACTGTGGGAGGAAGCCGGAGTAATCGGAGAGAACCCACACAGGCACAGGGAGAACAGACTCCACACAGAAAAGCCCCGGACCCGAACCGGGGCTCGAACCTGGAACCACTGCACCACCGTGCCGCCCGTGGGTTCTATATGTGCTGCTTAATCACTCAAAACACTGTATGTCTGACTTTAATCTGCTGAGCAGCCATACTTATCATGTTTGCACACTGTGTGCAGTGTATGCCAGGTGAGCAGCTTAAGACATTTGTAGTCTAGTTTTGGCAGCCTTTCTAAACGGGCTATTGTCCAAAGTGTCAGTGTCGCTCGCCACTCTTCAAAATTAAAGCAAGGTGCTGAAAATGTTTCTTTTTTTCTAAAGTTGACACACATGCTTGCAATTCACTTCAACAGACCTTTCACTGAACACATTCTGACATGTCACAGTAGGAAACACAAAGGTGTAAATAATGCCGTTAAAGATGGTTGAATTCCACTGCTTCAGTTTTAGGGTATTGTGCACGCTGGGTCACTGTCACACTGGCTTACTGGGACACTTGAATAGAACAGAGCAATTGTTAATGCTATTAGTAACACAGATGATTTTCCTGCTGTTTCAAGTCTAAATATATGCTGTGAAAAAGGCCTTTTGGGAACCGCAGTTCCATGAGGTGTACAGTGTGTCTTGTTTGCAAAGATGCAATGTTTTCTCAGAGTTGTACTGAGGGCCAGATTCTGACGGATTAGGCCTTTGCTCAGGTTGCATTTTGAAGAGCTGTGGATTGTGTGAGGTAAATTCAGTGACCCACCCATTTTTAATGGTTTGTCTGTCAGTGAAAACACCTCAGTGCCTTTAATAATCTAACCAGTTTCATTTCTTTAATAGAATCAAACCAATCAGAAATCGTGAAGTATTATTTCTGGAAAAAATGCTTGTGTAACAGCTGCTGTACAGGCTCAAATTGTATTTATCTTTTGTGGAGCAACACACTTTATTTTAGCACAGTGTAAGTTGAAAGTTAGTTGCCATTTTTGTCACAATAAGCTGGTTGCACTCTCACTGAGTACATGTGTTAGCATTGACAAGTGTTAATGCCAAGCATTATGTAGAGCAAATGATCCACCAGGGACACATGAGTGATTTTGTTGTCTGTGTTCTCATCACTTCAAATCTGGGACAGTCTCCCAAAAACCTGCTGTATTCTTCATTTCTTTCTGCAGTGCATACTTCAGTTGACTTCATATCGCTCTTTGAGTTAGCAGAAGCACCATATGTTTCCTGGGAGCACAAAGAACATTTGATTTTTTTAATGGCTCTCTCCTCCACTCTTTCCTCTCTCTGATGTTTTCTTCTCTATTCTTTCTTCTTTTCCTCTTATTCTGCCTTATTTCTCATGGCCTCTTGTTTCCCTTCCCTCATCTGTTTTCTCCACAGTTCATCCTGCCTCTATGTTTCCTACTTTTTCCTTACATCCGTTCCTGTTCTTTCTGATCTTTGTCTCCTCTTCCATCGTCTACACAACTGCTTCACTTTTTTATTCCATCGCATCAGTTTTCCATGACTTTCCCTCATTTACCAGTTAAACCACTCCTCCTTCTTCTCTCTTTTCAGGTCAGGTGATTTATGACCTCTGTGTATCACAGAAACCCTCCTTCACTCTTTATAACAGTGGCAGATACAGTATGGGACATGAATATTCATACTGTGCTTTGAATGCTGTACATGCTGTAGCTTTCCACTCTGTCCAGCTTTTATTATACTTTTCCTCTGTTCCTGTCAGTTTCTGTGATGTCTGCATGAAAAACAGGTGTAGCTGTTGAACGCTGTAACATAAGGACGTGTAAGGATTCTGTGTAGGTTGATTTATTCTGAGAGACCTGCTATTGTTTTGCTGACACACACCATCCAAACCCCAGCGAGACAAGCTTTTATACAAACACAGCAATATGGAACCACTTGGCCTGGAAGCTGTTCGGTGAGAATCAAGGTTGAGTGACTTACTGAAGGGCACAGCAGCAATTCAGCACCTGGTTGAAAACTATGAACATCCAGTTTCCACAAAGCACAGGTACAAAACACCAGAGAAATGTAATTTGCACACTGCAAATGTCATCCTGTGTGTGTGTGTGCTATTGCCACCTTAAGGTCAATAAAAGGTCAGATTTAAATTTTACAAGAGAAGACATACCAACATCCCCAACAAAACATTTTATCATTTTATAAGTTCAGTGACACTGAGCACATATTTGACTAATGTGGACAGATTTACAGGGTACAAGTAGATGCCTGATTTGCAAAACCTATGTAATTAGAAAATAATTTCACAGCTTTAACCGTGCGTGTATCATTGTTACCTTGACAACAAAGGTCTGGTACCAGTATGCTCCGATGGGTTGGTGCCTGTGGGTAGGGGACAAGCAATCTCCACAGTTGTTTAGGTTGGAGGACTTGTTGCATTTCTTGGTTCACCATGCACAACCTTCATAGACATCCTATGATATTCTGCACCGACTTGAGTTCTCAATAGAACGTTAAATTGACCAAATTTTGATTTCAAAGCTGCAGGCTGCTCTACACAGCAAAATCAAAACCGTTTTCAGTGTTAGAGTTGAAAATAAAAATATAGAGTCATTTCAACTCTTGTTAAAGTCTAATTCAACTACAAGGTAGTTATTCCTCAGACAGTGTCAGTGTTGATACAGAGAGTTAAATGACATACTCTGCTAACAACTCTACAGAGTTGATTTCACCAGGTAGCCTGTGTTATTGCCACAGGTCCAACATGTCTGTTTTTTCCAGCATGGAGGTGAGAGACCAGCCAGCTATTGTCTTTATTTTTGACTGGATGTGACCAGACAACACTCCAACTGTGACCAGGAACATTGATGTGTGTACATCTAATCTTAAATTACCTACCCAGTACTATTTATTTTAGCTGGTGGTTTATGCTAAATAACCCAGTTGCTTATGTCGCCATGTACTGTCCATACAGTCTATGGTACTGCCTAGTTAATTGAAGAGATAACCCTGCATCACATGTGTTGCTAAGTTGAATTAATGGAGCTAGTAACATTTTGCTCATGGGAAAATAGCAGTTAGCAGTCCCACTGGTCCCTTATGGCAACGGAACAGTGAGGTAACACTTTTATTTTCAAGGCGAGGACACGGTAATGGATGTTTTGAGATTATTCACAGAAGTTCATGCACTTGGTCTGCACAGTAGTGCAGTGGTTAGCACTGTTGCCTCACAACAAGAAGGTTCTGGGTTTGAGCCCTGGGTCAGGTCCTGTTCTGTGTGTTCTCTCCAGGTGCTCCAGCTTCCTCCCACAGTCCAAACACATGCAGGTTAATTGGTGACTCTAAATTGCCCATAGGTGTTTTCTATGGGCAAATTTTCTGTTTTTTTTTGTTTGTTTTTTTGTTTGTTTGTTTTTGTTTTGTATGTTTTTTTTTGTGCTTTTTTCCTGAGTTGGATCTGGAGAATACAGACATTCTTCCTTTTTTTTTCTTTTTAAAAATAGAGTGAAATTAGAATAGGAATCAATTTACAGCTTTCTTTTATCTGTGGTTTCTGGTCATTGGTAAGTTGTTCTTGTTCACTAACCTTTCTTTTTAGTACAGTTTTGTATATTGCACCTGCTCTTTAGTAAATTTTCTAATACAAAACTGAGCCTTGTGCTTGAGGCTTTGAAAATTCAGTGGAATGAGTTCTAAACCACACTTATCTTTGCTCCTCCTGTTGTTTATGCAGTGTTTCTTTATATGCACTTGGACAAAGGCAAATGGTGCACTTCACTGCTGGCAGGCAAAGTGCTCTTTAGACAACCAGAAAACTGTGCTCTCTTCTTGTTTGTTAACTAATATACGAATGTAAATTGTAAATCTTACCCTCTGAAAAAGCTGTCAGTCACCACAGTAATACATTCACAAACACACATACATACAACACAGTGCATGGTACTGTGCTCTGTAATGAACAGATTAAAAAAAGAAAAGAAATAAATCTATACTGGTGCACAGTATATCATCTGATGCTGTCTATATTTGTCTGTATTGGTTTTTGACCCCTCATGAAGTGCACACACACACACACACACACACACACAGATACGACCATCTGTTGCCTTAATGAGCATGGCTGAGCGCCGCCATTTGCAGTATCATCTTCCAGGCTACATATGTCATGCAATGCCATATAGAGA
>NW_026116488.1:0-7518 GCF_001640805.2 Lates calcarifer
GTCATAATAAAATATAGTGTCAAAAATGTCATAAAATGTCATAGTATAGGTATGTGGTCAAAAATGTCAAACACGTCATTATATAGGAAGGCGTCCAAAATGTCATAAAAATGTCATAATATATTATGTGGTCAAAAAAGTTATAAAAATGTCACAGTACAGTATATGGTCAAAAACCATCAAAAAATGTCATAGTATAGTAAGACGTCAAAAATGTCAGAAAAACGACATAGTATTGTATGGCGTCAAAAATGGTCAAAAATGTCAACATGTCATGATATAGGAAGGCATGCAAAATGTCATAAAAATATAATATGTGGTCAAAAAATTTATAAAAATGTCGTAGTACAGTATGTGGTCAAAAATGTCATAATATGTCGTCAAAAATGTCATAGTACAGTATGTGGTCAAAAATGTCATAAAAATGTCATAGTACAGTGTGTGGTCAAAAATGTCAAACACGTCATGATATAGGAAGGCGTGCAAAATGTCATAAAAAAATAATATTATGTTGGTCAAAAAATTTATAAAAATGTCGTAGTACAGTATGTGGTCAAAAATGTCATAATAAAGTATAGCGTCAAAATGTCATAAAAATGTCATAATATATTATGTGGTCAAAAAAGTTATAAAAATGTCACAGTACAGTATATGGTCAAAAACCATCAAAAAATGTCATAGTATAGTAAGACGTCAAAAAATGTCATAAAAACGACATAGTATAGTACGGCGTCAAAAATGTCATAAAAACGACATAGTATCGTATGGTGTCAAAAATGGTCAAAAATGTCAAACATGTCATGATATAGGAAGGCGTGCAAAATGTCATAAAAAAATTATATGTGGTCAAAAAATTTATAAAAATGTCGTAGTACAGTATGTGGTCAAAAATGTCATAATATTTTGTCAAAAATGTCATAGTACAGTATGTGGTCAAAAATGTCATAGTATAGTGTGTGGTCAAAAATGTCATAAAAATGTCATATTATGTGGTCAAAAAAGTTATAAAAATGTTGTAGTGCAGTAAGGCATCAAAAATGTCATAAAAATGTCATAGTACAGTGTGTGGTCAAAAATGTCAGAAAAATGTCATATTATGTGGTCAAAAAAGTTATAAAAATGTTATAGTTCAGTATGTGGTCAAAAATGTCATAATATGCCATAATAAAGTAAAAAGCAAAAACCATCAAAAAATATCATAGTATAGTATGGTGTAAAAAAACATAACGCGTCAAAAATGGTCAGAAAATGTCATAATGTATTATGTTGTCAAAAATGTCATAAAAATGCCATAGTGTAGTAAAGTCGTAGTACAGTATGTGGTCAAAAATGTCATAATATGTCGTCAAAAATGTCATAGTACAGTATGTGGTCAAAAATGTCATAAAAATGTCATAGTACAGTGTGTGGTCAAAAATGTCATAAAAATGTCAATATATTATGTGGTCAAAAAAGTTAAAAATGTCATAATATATTATGTGGTCAAAAAAGTTATAAAAATGTTATAGTTCAGTATGTGGTCAAAAAATGTCATAAAATGCCATAATAAAGTATAGCGCCAAAAACCATCAAAAAATATCATAGTATAGTATGGTGTAAAAAAACAATGCGTCAAAAATGGTCAGAAAATGTCATAATATATTATGTTGTCAAAAATGTCATAAAAATGTCATAGTACAGTGTGTGGTCAAAAATGTCATAGTATAGTATGTAGTCAAAAGTGTCATGGTAAAGTAAGGTGTCAAAAATGTCATAAAAATGCCATAGTGTAGTAAAGCGTCGAAAACCATCAAAAAATGTCACAGTATAGTATGGCATGAAAAATGGTCAAAAAATGTCATAATAAAGTATAGTGTCAAAAATGTCATAAAATGTCATAGTACAGTATGTGGTCAAAAATGTCAAACATGTCATGATATAGGAAGGCATGCAAAATGTCAAAAAAATAATATTATGTGGTCAAAAAATTTATAAAAATGTCGTAGTACAGTATGTGGTCAAAAATGTCATAATATGTCGTCAAAAATGTCATAGTACAGTATGTGGTCAAAAATGTCATAAAAATGTCATAGTACAGTAAGACGTCAAAAATGTCATAAAAATGTCATAATATATTATGTGGTCAAAAATGTCATAAAAATGTCATAGTATAGTATTGCGTCAAAAATTGTCAAAAAATGTCATAATAAAGTATAAAGCGTCAAAAACCATCAAAAAATATCATAGTATGGTGTAAAAAAAACATCAAAAAAACGTGTCTAAAATGGTCAGAAAATGTCATAGTCTAGCAAGGCGTCAAAAATGTCATAAAAACGACATAGTATAGTAAGGTGTCTGAAATGTCATAAAAATGTCATAATACATTATGTGGTCAAAAAAGTTATAAAAATGTTGTAGTACAGTATGTTGTCATAAAAATGTCATAGAATAGTATGTAGTCAAAAGTGTCGCCAAAAATGGTCAAAAAATGTCATGTGTACAATATGTGGTCAAAAAAGTTATAAAAATGTCACAGTACAGTATGTGGTCAAAAATGTCAAACACGTCATGATATAGGTGATGATATGGTGATATAGGCGTCCAAAATGTCATAAAAATGTCATAATTTATTATGTGGTCAAAAAAGTTATAAAAATGTCATAGTGCAGTATATGGTCAAAAATGTCATAATATATTATGTCATCAAAAATGTCATAAAAAGTCATTAAAATGTCATATTATAGTAAGGCATTAGAAATGTAGTAGAGGTAGTGCAGAGGAGGGGGAATAACATCCGTCTCTGGTGTTATTTGGAAATTATAACCAGTCTCATGAACCGTGTTGTTTTCTTTGATCCATTTCAGGTCCAGAACTTCAGCTGCTGTCATCTCCTCCTGCAGAGACACAACATACTAATCACTGAACCTGATCAATAAATCTGATCAATAAATCTGATTCCCTGTTCTAACCTGTCATTAGTCCTTTCTAAAAGTTAAGTCCAACATGTTTGTAGGAGTAGTAACTGTAGTTCAGTCTTATTCACATCATTGTCAAGTTTAAAAAACAGAAACAGTTGTTTTCTCTTTAGATTTTATTTGTAATCATTTCATCTGATATTATTTTATATTTAAATTCATCCTTTTCTGTGAATTGATCAAACATCAACTTTGTCAGTAAACTTTATTAAAGATTTGAGTCAAATGAATTGATTGATTACTGATCGATCAGATAACCTCCTGTCTCAGTGATGGTGTCAGCGCCCTCTGGCGGACAGGTGATGTAATGCTGTTTTATTTATTTCACAGAAGCAGCAGTTCTGTGAATATTCTCATTCATCCCAGGTCATAGTTATCCAAAGAAAGGTTTAATCGAAAGCAACTGGACTTATTTATAGTCTGGAAGACGTTTCACCTCTCATCCAAGAGGCTTCATCAGTTCGTGTTCACATCTGACCAGGCTGGGACTGGTCCAACTGATTTTTTTTGGTGTGGAGACCCAAGTATTTAACCTCTGTGGAGGGCTTAAAAAAAAAAAAAAATCAAAACCAAAGAGGTGCAAGCCTTTTCCAAACACATCAACTCTGTGGACAGTAACATCAAGTTCACCAGGGAAGATGCCAAGAATAACAGTTTGCCCTTCTTGGATTGTCAAGTCAATATAGAAAAGGACAGAAGCCTCCACATTGGGGTATACAGAAAACACACACACACAGACCAATATCTTCTTTTCGACTCACACCACCCTTTGGAACACAAGATCGGGGTTATCAGAACTCTGCAACACAGAGCTGATAACGTACCCACAAGCTCACAGGCCCAAGGGGAGGAACACAAGCATCTGAGAGATGCCCTCAAAACTTGTGGTTACCCCACCTGGACCCTTTTGAAAACGGCAGCTGTTTCCAAAAAGAAAACCACTGATGTGGTGGGGAAAGAAAAACAAAACAAAAGAAACAACATAGTTATTCCATATGTGTCCGGGTTATCGGAAAAACTCAGGAGGATCTTCAACAAACCCAGTATCCCTGTGTATTTCAAACCCGGCAACACACTCAAACAGAGACTGGTACATCCAAAGGACAGAACACCACACACTCACAAGAGCAATCTGGTGTATGCAGTCCAATGCAATGAGGAATGCAATGACCTCTACATTGGCGAAACAAAGCAACCATTACACAAACGCATGGCCCAACACAGGAGAGCGAACTCTTCAGGCTTGGACTCTGCTGTCTATCTACATTTAAAGGAGAAAACCCATTCCTTTGAGGACAACAAGGTCCACATCCTGGACAGAGAGGACAGATGGTTTGAAAGAGGAGTAAAAGAAGCCATCTATGTTAAAGTAGAGAAACCATCTCTCAACCGACGAGGAGGTCTAAGACACCACCTATCTCCAGTATACAATGCCGCCCTTTCATCCCTTCCTAGGAGACTTAACAATTTGACCTCTAGGAAAAAACAACTTTTCACATGTGTCTTGCCTCATGTGACTCCAACGACTGTCGTTACAACACAATCGGACACTAACGAAGTTGAAACTAATGGTTTCTACCAACGACTGTCAACCTAACGACTGTCGTTGACACATGGAACACAAAAGAGCCATGACATCATCGGTCTGGTGAAAGCCCCCCCACAGAGGTTAAATACCTGGGTCTCCACACCAAAAAATCAGTTGGACCAGTCCCAGCCTGGTCAGATGCGAACACGAACTGATGAAGCCTCTTGGATGAGAGGTGAAACGTCTTCCAGACTATAACTAAGTCCAGTTGCTTTCGATTAAACCTTTCTTTGGAGAAGCAGCAGTGGTTGTTTGTTTGCCTAATCTGTCTTTGACAGCTGTTTACTGTCATATGACGTCACATCCTCCAAAACACTGACAACAACTGATACATAAACACATAATAACCTACATTTTAACAAGAAAACAAACCAACAAATCTTTACAATTGATGGTATATCACTACCAGATTTTACTTTTAGTCTTTTATTTTTTGCGGTTACATTGAAAAATAGACATTAAACCTGATAAGTCAGAGGAGCTTTAAGTTGTTGTTTGTTTTAGATGACAACTAACACTGATATTCATCCACCACTTTATGAATCATCATGAAAATAATGTGTTGATGCTCTGAAGCCACAGGGCGACACCAGATTTTGTCTTCCATTTCCTGCTCGACATGAGATGCTTTAAAACTCTGGTAAAAAAAATCTCCTCTATAGGCCAGTATAGCTGTCAGATGACGTGATATTGACTCTCTCTCCAGTTTAATTATCTGACATTATCTGGTATTCTCATTAAAAGACGTCAGGCTCTGAGAGAAAAGTTGTGACTGCTGCTAAAATGACTGAACATTAAAACGCTGCTTGATGAAATTAGACAGCAGGAGCTTTTCTGATGAGTGGCGCTCCCCAAAAAATCCACTTCAGAGATGACTGGCAGGGAAATTTGGGCCGAGTTGAGAAATGGAGGCAGATCACAGAAACCTCACTCCAGTATTGAAATGATAATGTGACGGTAGTGGCTGGAGATGCTCGATCTGCCGTCACTTTTACTGACATTTACTGAGGAAACTTGCCCAGCAGGAGTGACACATCAACACGATCAACACACCTGGAGCTGGAGAAATCTGAAAGCTGTTTTCTGGAAATTCGATGAAAGCCAAACTGTTCCTGAGGAAACTGAAGCCCTTCAAGGCGAGTAAGAAGTTGTTGGTCTTGTTTCATGTTGCTGCATCTTGGTGGGGTGACGAATCATCACCAATGACAGGAATAAGATAAACATAAACAACAAAATTTACTAAAAACAGCTGGTTCTATAATTGGTTTGACACTGATTCATAAGAAAAGTTCCTCCACTCTAAAATGGCCCTAACTCTACCCCTGGTCAGAGAAGTAGAGCTGGTCATCAAACATGGCATCCAGGTTCCAAGAGTCCTGAATAGACTGGTTCAATAACCAGAGCTGTCTAACTGAAAGACTCAAAGGCAACTGGACTTCTTTTAGGTTCCTTGAAGACATTTTCTCCTCTCACCCAAAATGCTTTTCAGTTCTAAAAAGCCCACCTCTCCATCATGCCATCAGCGAGTTTCGGATCACCTCCTCGGGTGGGATGCATCCAGGAGAGTATTTTTTTAGGCCTTTGGCTTCAGACGTGGTCAGACAACACATTTTACAGAACAAACTTATTTGTTTTCAAGCACCCTGGACCCTCTCAATGTACTGAAGACAGTGATCTGAATTTTAATTGCTGAAATATTTCTTCAGTTTGTGGTAAAATGTAAGAAGCAGCAGATTTTGTGCTAAAGTTTTACAGTTACAGAGGCTTTGCAGAGAACATGAGGCTTTTTAAAAACGATTTGTTTCATACTAGAAAGTTCAGTAAGTTGAACATCTTTGTCTTTGTCTTTGCCTCTGGATCTCTGGTTCCCCTGTGGCTCTTTCACCTTTATTGATCCTCCTCTTGGTGCAATGTCTTAATTTCCACTGCTCTGAAACTTTTCCTTCCTCTCTTTCTCTTTTCTGCACAAACTGCCATTGTCTTTATGACGCTTAAACCACCCCTATCCTCCCACTCCATTCTCTCTCTTATGATTTTGTCTTTTCATCCTTGTTTCTCTCCATTAGCTTCTGCTCTTTCCTGTGCTCCCAGGACCTTTCATTGAATGGTTTGGTGTCCTAAGGGGGACATCATATCATGTAACACCTCATTACTCTCCCAGCTGTGAGGGAGGACGGAGACAGACTGGGCCGAAACAAAGCCGACAATTAGCCCAGAATGGCCCTGATTAGGAGTTTGTGGCCCATTACCTTTCACTGCTGGTCTTTGTGGAAACTTCCAGAGCAGCAGGCGAGGAGGAGGACTGGATCCCTGAGGGGCTGCCGGCAAAACACCAGACCATCCTTCACTGCAAAGAAATATAGAGAAGTGTGAAAAAGTGTAAATGAGCTTCAAGCACTTTGAGGAACTTTAGTGTGAAGACCAAGATTCAGTATGTCAGAAAAGTATAAAAGCTCATGAGGAGGTTATACAGCATTATTGATTTATAGGACTCCTCTCTATGTACACAATCAGTTTGGTAAAATAAAATGCATTTACTTAACTACAAACAGTTGTGTGGAAATAAAGTATAAATCACTGAAATATAATTAAGTGTCAAGTGTTACAATTAAGTTTGCCCCCTAAAGGGAAATGTTTGGGCGCTCTTGTTTTATAATCTTATAGGGAATCGTCTGTTTATAGAGTTTTTAGAGTTCACAGCTGTAATCTCAGTAAGAACAGAGTAAGGGAGATAATACTATGAGCTCTTTTTAGAGACAAGTGTTCCAAAATATATTTTAAAAACTGAAATACTGTCATTGTCTTAAGACTCTGTGTTCCTGATAACAGACTGAACTGTTACGAAGGATAGACTGTCTTTAACATTCTGCAGAATTCAACCATCCTGACCTTCTTCCTGAGTAACTCTCCACTGCAAGAGTTGAGTATTTGTTCTCTGTTTAAAGCTTCAGTTGTTCCAAAATCGTCCTGTGGTTA
>NW_026116489.1:0-24045 GCF_001640805.2 Lates calcarifer
AAATCTAGATTATGTGTGTATAATTTGAGTCTTTAATTTTATCAGAGAAACTGATTGCAATGGCGTTTTCAACCTACATACATTTTATAAATATTATTGCTGCTGCTGTCTGATATTTTTTGTCAACAAAACCTTATGCCTTCTAGCATTGCTCGGTCTGGTCTAATCTAGTTCTTTTTTAGTTCTTTTTTCTTCTCTTTCTTTTCTCTCTCTCTTGTTCTCTCTTGCATAGTCTATTTCACCCCACCCCATCCCTCTGCAAATATGAGCTCAGACAAACTGAACAGTCTTAATTAAAAGGGTTGTTTGCACAAAGGCTAAAAGTCCTGATAACATGATGTTTTCCATCCGTCTAAAATTAATGTTACTCAGTGTGATAGCACTGCTCAGGCTGAATTAAACACTGTTGTTATGAAAGACAGAAGAATAAATAAAATAGTTGCAACCCAACCAACAGGTTCTTTATATTTGACAGGTGGCAGTTAATTAAATCCAATGCAACATACAGTATAAGATACAGAAAATACTGGGATTTAAGGAAAGAAGTTTAGATGCCCCTCTTCCCAGCCATATTTCACTGATCGTTCGGAAAGATTCTGAGGTGTTTGCAGGTCAGGTAGAGTGTGTAATCCCTCCAGCGTGCATAGGGACTGCCCCATTGGCCTCATCTCAGTTATATGCCTCCCAGGGAAATGTCCAGGAGGGATTCTGACCAGATGCCCAAACTACTTACAACTGGTTCCTTTCAATGCAGTGTAGCAGTGGATCTACGTCTGGACTCACTGTCTGAGCTCCTTATCCCCATCTCCCTAAGAGTGAGCCCATGCCCTTGCTAAAGGAGTTAATTTAGCTGTCTGTATCTGCTGTTCATTTGGCTGTTCCCCAGAGCTCAGCATCATGGCAGTGGTTAGAGTGTGATTTGGCTAAATTAAGACCCTCACCTTCACACTTTGTTCTGTCTTCACTCACATAATCTGGTACAAATGCCCAATAGGTCTTTCAAATTAATTGTCAGAATATGTTTTTTGTAACTGCCCTCTAGAATAGCACATTAAAATTTTCTGATCTTATGTCCCTGTTAACATGACATGATCATTTGCCTGTGCCTTCAAAAATCATTACAGGAAATCCATTTTGTGTCACTATAGTTATGGTCTGGTCAAGTTTTGTCACAAAAATTAAAATATACACTGCATTTGGGAAACATTGTGGTCTGGATTAAAATTTGTACTTTGTTAAGGTTAGAGGACCGATCACAGTCACAGTTAAAAGACATGTTTTCTGTCAACTAAAATGAGAAAACAAATGTCTGTCTTTCATATTAACCATCCTACTATTCATCTTGACTTCTTCCCTAAACGGACATCACCTGACTTTCTCTTTTTCTCCAATGGACAGGAGTCATAGTTACTACCGCTGCAAGAGACCTTTGTCAGTTGGACACAAACATATGTCATTTTGGGGCATTTTTCTTGGCAGGACAGTCTCCAAAAGTCATATCACTGCGGGACGCACCACCAATGCATAATAATGGGGCCTGCGAACAACACCTCCAGATACATGAATCCCCTCACATGGTGCAGAAAGTTGTTCTCAACCCAAAGCAGGCAATCCACCATTTTCCTATCAGAGTGCAGTAGCCACAGACTTGGAGGTACTGATCTTCATCTCATCTGCTTGACAACTAGCTTCAAACCACCCCAGCGTGTGTAGGAGGTCCGTGGTCAGAACTGCGTCATCTGCAAAAAGCAGAGATGAAATACTGAGACTACCAGATGGGACACTCTCAATCTTCTGATACTTCTGCAGTTCCCACCACAAGATACCCACAGGGATCGAGTCATGAGATTTATGTGTGCAATTTAGAGTGGATATGACTCCGCCAGTATTCTGGGAAGGTTAAGCAGCTGGTCCACTTCCCCACTTTCATCGTGACCAGGTCTGAATCAGAATTGCTCCTCCTGAATAAAGGTTTTGTGATAAGTCTGAGTCTTCGCTCCTGTTTTAATGGCCTTGCTGAGGGAGAGTGAACAGTTTGAAGCTCCGACAGTTGAAGCATACTGTCCAATCCGCCTTTTTAAAGATGGGACCCACCACCCTATCTGCCCAGTTCATAGGTAAGCCAGGTGAATAATTCTCTTTTCTTACTGAGAACAGCATTGGTGAGGTCCTGCCTTCCCTTCCTGGGTTTGTCTGATGTCTCGCCAGGAGCCCACCAATAATTATGTAGATATACAGTATATGAATATAATATATTGTCTCTGCACCCAAGCTTCTGTACATCCCTGCTGTTACCACAACTGGCATGCCAGTTTATTTTACTCCAGCCGCATCAAACATTGACTGGGAACCTCATTAAGCATAATGTACCTCGACCCCTCCTCTCTTCTCTTTTTCTCCCTGGCGCAGTCTATAACGGATCACTAATAAAGTCACTGAGCAAGAGTGATTCGCTTTTCCACATTGTATGTCTTTACCTCTCTTGTTCTCTCCCTTTTCTCACTCAGTCTTCCTTTAACTTTCTCTTTCTATCTTACTCTCTCTCTGCTTTCTCTATTTCTCTCTCACGCACACAAACATGGAGACACAGTTAAGATATACTACAAAATTGTTGATCCTTTGTCTCTCCCTTCTCAGTGAAGATTCTCCTGGGTATTGAAGTATGTACGTGCTGGCATGATGTCTGGAACAACAGATGGGAAAAATTCTCCCCAGGTGAAGGAAATATCAGAGGTCCTCTCTGAGAGAACATGGAGAGGGAAAAAAAATGAACTGAAGATTGCACAAGTGCACACACATACACACACAAAAGTGGTATATTTTTGAAAACACTATGTTGACAAAAGCTAACTTCTCAATATTTTAAAAATGTCACCTATCTAAACTATATGGAGTTCTATCGAATTATTTTATCAGTATCAAGAGACCTCATTCGTGATATTTAAAAGAACATCTAGTCCTAAAGACCATTAATATGCATATACAACAACATATGTATAAGCGAAATTTTTAATAAAATACGTCCAGGAAAATCAGAAGTTGTTATTAGGTCTTTACCCTAGCTAGACATTCAAAGTGCTGAATACTGCAGATAAAGCATAGACAAACAAATATGGGGGATTTCCAAAGCATAACATTATCTGTCCAATAGCAGACTCCTCAGCTGGCATTCCCCGAGGGAGAAAAATGCACAGCAGGAATCCACCAGCTTTTTCAACACTGACAATAAGTTATTCCCTAAGCTTGTGGGATTCAGGAATATTAATCCTCTGTGGAGTAAGCTTGCAGCTACAATGCCTTAGCCCTAAACTGCAGTGGATTCTAAAATCTAAATCCAGTAATAAAATCAGCTGTTACATGTGTGAGCCATGTTGACATTTAGTGATGCACATGTGGCTTTAAATCAACTTTGTATCCTATAGCACTGAATGTCACAATGTCCCACACTTGAGTGTTTTTATGTTTTAATAACCGTGACCTTTTCGTTTCGCCAATTGGACGCAATGCACAAATCAATCAGCCATTTCTGGTAAAGCTACTGCTGTATGGATTTTGTAGGAGGGTAATGGCCAGCTGGTCTCCATGGTCACCACAGAGGAGAGCATGGTGGCGACTTGCACCGACCTTGGATTATTAGCAATAAGCAAAGTTTCTCTGCTGACTCCCCGTGATGGCACATCAGAAGGACTCATCCTTGTGCACAAATCCGTGCCTACCAAGGCTCTGAACACAAGGCAAAATAAGATGAACACAAAGCTACTGCAATGCCCCGTGGTTCATTACTGTTTGTACACGGCTGGAAAATGCTGTTTTAGTTTGGTTTGCCTCTTTTTAACCCTAAAGCAAGTTCAGCAGTCTGGGAGATACGCTTACTCGCTTTCTTGACGAGTGTTACATGAGCAGATCGATGCCACCCTAGTCGTCCTATAAGCCAAACTATTTCTTGGCCAGGCACAGTTACTTTCTGAAGTTTCTGTGCTGGTTGCCTGGCAACCTCACAGCAAGGCCAGGACTTCAATAAGAAATAGTAGGCCAATGGTAGGCTCAGAAATAGTCCAGCTCTGAACATATGCAAAACCAATACATTGTTCTACACTTTGGTTTTTGTCATAGATTAAATGAACAAGATATAAAATGATAATTAGTGAGCTTTATAGGTGCTGATTTTTTTAAGCTAGCTGTTTTTCCATTGTCTGTGATGGACTGGTGATCTGTCCAGGGTGTACCCCGCCTCATTCCCAGTGTCAGCTGGGATAGGCTCCAGCCCCCCCTGCGACCCTTAATGGATAAGCAGTATGGATGAATGTTTCTCCATTGTTTCCAGTCTTTATGCCAAGCTATGCTCCTCATTGTGAGCAATTGAAAAAAAATATGCTAGCACAAAAAATGTGACACATGGACACATAAGGATACTAGGTAACAGTTTTCTAATAATTTCCATGATAGTTAACTTAGGGTTTATAAGGCATAATCATAACATGAGATAACCGTTAATACTGTGGTAGGTCTCTCTTCAGTATCTCAGTGGGGTTTAGACAATTGTGCGCATTGTGTGCATATTGGAAATCACTGAGCAGACTCACTGACTGCTTTATTGGAATATGGACTGTTTGTATGATATTTTTTTTTAAATCAATGTGAGGAATGATATTTCAGGTATTTGCTGACCATAGGCATTGCTGTCTCGTTAACATATACATGAACAGTTCAGAAAATGTAAATCATGACATGTATTAATATCACCGGATAAAATTACATTAGTGATTCTAAATGAATCTGTTATTGACTGACAGAAAATTAAACAGGAACTATTTTCACAATCAAATCAAAGGTGTTTTAGTAATTTTTCAAGCAAAAGTGTTTCAGCTTCTCAAACATGAGGATCTGTTTTTTTTTTTGTTTTTTTTTTTTTGGCCTATATGATCTCCAGGGTTTTGGAGTGATTCCACAAAACTATTAGTTTACTATAATTATAATGGCCATTTTCTGACATTTTTAGACCAAACAATTAATCTTAGTTTTTTATATAAATTTGTATCGGCCCTTAATTCATTACAAATTACATATTTTCAAGAAACCTCCTAATGATCCAGTAATCCAGTAATTATGAGACCTGTCAAGTAAATGGTTACTTGCACTGCAGTAATTATAAACTATGGCTGTTTTTTTTTTTTTTCTTCAGTGGCCTCAAAGTGAACAGTGAGCCTTCTGCTTCTTCCTGGCCTTACTGTTTTTGTCTTGTAAGGGAAAAAAAAAAAAAACAGAAAACACATCTTTTGTCTTTGGTTGTAGATTAATTGAGAGCTCAAGATGTTTGTCATTGACATTCTTACTGGAGTCTATTTTAGGCTATTTTAGCATAAAAAATTAATATTAACCACATGGGGGCAAATGGTAAATCAAACTGTGGCATCACACATATTTATAAATTTAGGGGTTGAGAGTTGATTCCTCATTAAGATGCCTTGCCAAATAATAAAAAAAAAGAGAATAAATATAAATATAACAAAAACAAAGGGATAAATATAAAAGATGTTGCTTGATTTCATCGTGACAGCCAAGTCAAACAGCTTGAGTAAAAAACCCAAACACAACCACCCAGTGTCACGCTAAAATCTGATGTTGACACCATTAAAATGCAAACACCATTTTATTTCATTTTCATGTTTCATCCTTTGTTTCTTGCAGAATCTTGTTGTGATTTTTCTTTAACCTTTTCTCACCTCACTCAAGTGTTTGTCTTTCCAGTCTTAAGTAGACTGACTCACAGGTCACCATGAAGTGGATGTTTTCACTATCTCCCAGAGAAAGATTATTTAGTCTTTGCATATTTAGGCACTTCATTCAAACAGGGAACTGGCTTTGTTGGGAAAATAGGGCAACTACAAACAAAACAAAGCTCAGGATGCCATTTCTATTTACCATGGGACTAACGGTGCTGTACAGTGAGGGAACAAACTAATGATGCATTTTGGAAGCACAATCCATTTAATTAGTGAATAATCTGGTCAGATAGTATTATAAAAGCTGTAAGCTTATTTTGAGTTTGTCACAATAACAGAAGTGTAGGGAAAGAACAAAAGAACTCTTTTATGGGAAATATGGGTGCTGCAAAATATACACAAAAAGGAATAGTTGTTCAGGAAGCTGCATTTTCCATTTCCATTCATTGACAGTCATGCTGTTATTGAATGGCATCAGTGACGAAGAAACTGAGACTTGGATGCGCTATGGTTTACTGATTGCAGTTTATCTTGAAATAAATGTAAAATTATCCAATTGAAAGCCTTCAGCTGTTAAGGAAACAAATTTCTCATAATCATTTTGGGGAAATAATAATTGTTTTTTTTTCTTTTTTTCCTGCAACTCTGCAACTCAGTCTGCAACTAACGATTGAAGATGCGCTCATTGCCATGGAGCAGACACAGAGATATTTGGAGTGTAGGCATCTGAGGGAGACGGGGTCTGTGGCTGACAACTGAAGCATTTTGTATATAGCAGACTGAGTAATACACACACACACACACACACATAAAGATACACAAATGTGTTCCAACCGACACACTCGGTGACACCTGCACTCACTCGCAAACAAACAAATGCAAAAGACAGATAGTGACAGGTGAGGTCATGTGTATGCACGCACTTATACACACACATAAACACACACACACACACACCTCTCCCCAGCTCTTGAGTTGATCAGAGACTGTTACAGTGTCACCTCGCTCCCCAGCTCAAACCCCCCAGGAGATCGCTCTCTGTCACTGACGCCACTGTGTAGACAGCCTCACACAGCCCCTGTCTGCTACCTTTGTGAGTGTGTGTGTGTGTTTGTTTGTCTGGGGAAGTGAGAGAAATGTTTCCTCCTTGTGGAAAATGCATACTATTCTATCAAATCTCCCCCATCATGAATTTAGAACTGTTTACAGTATGAATCCAGCAAGCAAAAAAGGGTTAATCGCATCAACATCAGTTTTACTGCCTACGAAATAAAGTAAACAGTTCAAATGTAGTTAACATTGCTGCTTACAAAGTCAACTACAAATGAAGAAAAACTATCCTTCCCAGAGCTGCAGTTCAAAGCGTCTAATTTTACATCTTGTTTTACAGTTTTGGTTACATAAACCAAAAAAAGGGGGGAAAGACATGTTGCACTTAATATTACATTGTTTCCCAGCTGAGAAGGACATAATTCTTTTCATCTCTCACAAGGCCCAGGGAAATGTGGATACTACACACAGAGCAACAAAGAAATAGCACAGACTCTTGTAGTCCCTCTGTTTTGACATCTCCAGGCAGAATGCCACAACTGAGCTAATGGTGTGGTACGTGATAAAATGTAGGTTTATGAGGGATTAGTCCGCTGTGTGTGTGCAAAAGACACACACATACACACACACGAGTGTGCGCGCGCTGGCACATGAGATTCCCCAAGTTTAGCGATGCATTAGTGGTGTTTACGACAGCTTTGAGTGGAGCTTACCCCATGCTCCAGTGCTGCCCCCCACCCACCCCCCCGCTCCTCCACCACCACCACCACCAGCAGCAGCAGCACCAGCAATGCTACGCACACTCACATACACTGGCCACTGAGCCCAGTATGACGGGGGTTTAGTTAAAGACTGGAATTCTCAGTCACAGATGGTCGGGTCAGTGAGATTGGGAGGGATGGTGATGGTGGTGGTTGTGTGTGTGTGTGTGTGTGTGTGTGTATGTGTATGTGTTGTGGTAGATGTGTGGTGTTCATCCTGTTTTCCATACTGTGGGGTTCAAAGGGACAAGAGGCAGAGGGCAGATAGTTTTTGCGAAGATGGATGAGATGAAGGGAGGGAGATGTGGTGTGGGGAAGACAAAGTAGGGCTAGGGATAAGGAACAGGGAGGTTGAATGTTGATAAAGATGACAAGATGGGGGTGGGGGGGGGGAGCACAGACCTGACTGTTCTTTGTTGAAAAGTCAATCAAACTACTCTGAAGTGACACAACATGACTACACAGAGATGCCCAATGCCCACAAAGAGAGCTGAAACCACTAAAAACGAGCATGACAATGTCAAAGAAACACAAAACAACTTCGAAAAATAATTTAAGGGATGCAAAATGGCTGTAGTCTCAACCCAAACCCAGTGAGATACAAAACGAAGAGGTGTGAAAAGATCTCAAAAAGACATTAAAATAGAGACCACAAAGAGATACAAAACTAGTCACAAAATGACCTTGAAGAGATGCAAAACAACCACAAAGAGACTTAAAAGAACAACCACACTCACAGTCACAAACAAACTACCTCAAAGAGACACTCTTGCTCTTCCTATATAGGCAGGGTGGGGTCCAATTACATAATTCTTCAGGGTCCCAATCTGATCCCCCGATTCAGAAGGTTCTAGAGGAACAGAGTAGGACAAATGTAGGTGCAGTGTACAGGCAAACAACAACATAAAGAATCACAGACCAAGTCACATTATTTTAAATAGAATTTAATTGGCTTTTCCAGTTTGCACTCCAGTGATCTTTACTATATGCATTATTGATCTATTAGTAAAATTCCAAATAGCCTGCATTTAGTGGGGGCACACACTCATGCAATCTGACAGTCTGCGGCTGGCATCTCCAAGTGCTCATAGCCTGAAGCAGTTCTTAAAGCAGTCGGCGCTCAACGCCGGAAAACATCTCATTTATTGTAACAGATTTTGTGTTGACCAAGGAGATGATATTTCTAAAGAAAATAGTCTTGTCTCTAAGCTCAAAGGGAGTTGTGTAGTCCATCTACAAAGTATATTATGTTTTCCTGCTGAGACACAGTACTTCTATGTGTGTGCACGTTATGCGCATGTGGGCACATTTGAGTACACTGGAGAAGTGATTTTTACGTGTGTATGGTATTTTGGCCATTTACTTCAGGCTAGAATTACAAGATATGTAGCAGAAGGTGTGTATCGTCAGTCACTCTCCATACAAAAACACACAAAAAACTGCTCTCCCCTCCCATCTCAAGTGACAGATTAAACATAGGGTCTTTATAATGGAATTTTTTTGGTTTGTTTTTTCTAAAAGATGGGCAGTGTTTGATATAGGACACACATCCCCACACATCCACACACACACACACACACTTAGCTAAGAGCTTAACAAACACTGGAATCTTCTTAAATCTATACTAATCCATTATCCTCTGGGTGCGCTCTTTCTCTGGGAGGGAACCGCTGTGTGTGTTGTGCTGTGCTCATGTTGTTTGTGTTAATGCTGCCATAGTTTATGTACCGTCTGAGTGTGTAAGGACATATATGCAGAATATTTAGAGGGAATGTATGTTCCTTAAAAGTCAAATCTCCATTGCAGCTGAAATGGGATTTATATATACACAAAAACTAAATAAAAAAAAAAAATACCATTTGAAATCCAAAGCAAACAATAAGAGCAACAAACTACTTCTCATACCCTCTTCCTGTGCACGTGCTCACATGTGCGTATGTGTGTGAATTCAGATAAGACTGTATGGGTAATGAGGCAGCATCTGTTGTGTTCTCTACTGCAATGAAACACCAATCAAAGATGATTATGATGTTGACAAAGTTACCCAGCAGACAGCACTTATTCAACCTCTGCAGGAGTCGACTATTTAAAATGGAGCCAGAGAAAACATTTGCGTTGGGTAGATTTGGGTGGAGTTGGTGTGTTAGGTGTTGTATTCTTGTGGCTGTAAGTGATATACATTATTTTTGAGCTGTTGTAGTTATTAATGAGTCCAGAATGCTGCACACAAATAATTAATTAATGGACGAATATTGGATATGTACCCTTGTTGATGAAGAGCACTTTACTTCTCTGAACAGCTGAAAGAAGTGAGTGGGTGGTACACAGTACCTCCTAACGACCACTAGGGCAGATACGGTCACACTGAGGAAGTGTGTGAAAGAATATGAATGAATACAATCAATGGGTATCGTACAGTTTGTGATTATGTTTTAATCATGCACTGATATATACATTATATCAGTGCAAATTTAATATCTTTGGATTTTGGACTGTTGTTTAGACAAAACAAGAAAATGTAGGATGTCAGAAAAATTGTGATGGAGATGTCTCTCAGACAGGTTTTATGAATTTCTGTAGTGTTTATTTATTTATGTATTTATTTATTATCTGTAGTATGTTTTTGGGGTTGCATCAATGGATATCAAATTTCAAAATGCACTTCCAATAAATTTAGTTACAGCAACATGGAAGGATTAGTATAGAGGTTTTCACTATACTTGTGTTAGATGATGCTAAAGTTAGCTTACACTGCCCCATCTGCTGACAGCCAAATATCCTTTCCCACAGTGCATTGAAGCCTGACTTCTGTTTCATTTATTTCTGTTACATCTAGAACTACCTGCTGCCTTATCTTAGCATGAACTTATTTTGACGTTGACAACATGTAGCTATACTTTCTAATAAAGAGCTGTCTAGATGACTTCTATATACTGGATGACAACCAATTTTCTTCAATTAAATCAGGATAAAATAGTCATTCTTATTGACTTTCAGCATATTTCTGACCAGGCAAATGGTCTAAATACTTTTAATTTCCAATTGAATTTGTTAAGTTTAATTTAATTATGCTCTGTATTCATTATTAATGTTATACATTAATTTATTAATTAAATACAGCACTTTGAGAAATTTGTGTACTGTATGATACTGTTGTATAAGTAAATTCCCTTACTCATATAAAAAGACAAATCTTGATTGTTATTGTAATGACAACCAAACAGATGTATGTCAAAGAGCAGGAATATCCTCATGACCAATGGTCTGATTCTGTGAGGCAGATATGTAGTAGGCCTAATTCCAGGAACACATGTTGTTGAGGATTGTTGCTTTATAATACCCAGGAGTTATCTAGGGATAGTGTGAGCCCCCTGTGTTTATCACAGAGTCTTAGCGCTGAGAGCTCTTTCAGTGGAGCCACCATTATCCTGACCTTTAGGCTGAAGATGGTTTGAAGTATTCATAGGAATATAATAAAGAAAAACAACTTGAATGCATGTATTTTTTATTCCACTTTCTCAGTAGGCCCCATTTCTTTTCTCTTTCCTGCTCCACTTTTTCATTGTATCTGCTAATCCAATCCATTCACATTAACTATGATGCACTCAGTATGCATGACCTCAATGGTAAATGTTTTCTCATGCTGAGTGCATGTGCAATTATTTAAGTAGAAAATATAAACTAAGACTTTTCCACCGGATGATACGTTTCATCATTTGAAAAGTATCTCATCTCTGCTTTTACTTAAATTTGATGTACACTGGAAATTCATTAATCTTCTCTTCCATCATGCATCTATCTGTTCTTCCATCCCTGCCTCATCCATTATTCATGTCCCTTTCTACTTTATCTTTCTCTAACATAAACTGACTCCACTTGAGCTGTAAGCAGATACATGTTACCTCCCTATGCATCTATTTACCCATATTTTCATCGTCTTGTCCTTTTTCTAAAAGAAACACATTTGTTTTTCATAATATGAATCATGTTTTTTTTCCCCACTCCATTATAGACCTAGATAAGATGACCGTCCTATCCATTTACACAGCAATTATAGCCCACCTGTGCCAGCATGCTGTTGCTGCTCATGCTATTACTTGCTTTCTTGTGCTTATCATTATATCGATATTAAAGAAAAATCACTATGAAATAAGGCCACATCACAGTGCCAACATAGGGAAAGCTGGAGAACTAAAACAAAAAATCTTTCTGAATACATTATAGACCTAAATGAGTACAACCCCATTCGTTTACTCAGGAAATTGAACTAGAATCCACTTAAACTTCCAGCAAACTGCTCTTCCTGTTCTTGTGTAACGTGCAAAATAGTCCACATGCAATTTGATTTGACAGTCACAGTCAACCTTATGAAATCCATGTCTAAGTGGATTATGAGACCATATTTAACAATATTTGTATAGCTGTCATCACCTGTGTATCTACAAACATCAGCAGCTAGGTTATCTTTATAATCTGTATTTTTGAACATATTATCAGTTTTCTGTACACTAAATTTGAAGCAGGAGCCAGCAAGAGGATAGCTTAGGCCTTGGGCAGAGCCCAGCTAGCTTGTCTCCTAGGAGACCCTTGATGGACCACCGTTTTTTTTCCATCTACAATCAGCAAAATACCAATTTCTATTAAAGTATTTCCACTGTGCTTTTTTTCCAAATAAAACCTCAGTGTGATCAGTTACATCATTTTGTAAAAGCCCACAGAGCCAGTAGTGGTTGGCTGGCTAATGGTGCTAGCTCTAGCTCTATCTGTCAAGAGTTTCCAGTTTGCTGCTATTTCTAATCTTTCTGCTAAGCTAAGCTAACCACTTGCTTAGTGTCACTTCATATTTAACACCAAGGCATGAAAGTGGTATCAATCTTTTCATCGTTCAAAACAAGAAAGTGAATAAGTATATGTTTAAAAAAAAAAAAAAAAAAAAAAAAAAACAGTATACTGATTTACAAAAGCCAGTAACATGTTAGCATGTTTCAACCATTCAGCTCACATCTTCCTGTCATAGTCTTTTCTTTTGTTTCCCCCTCTGTCTTTTCAGAGTTTATTGAGAAAGTAGTTTTGGCATCCTCACTTTACCTCTTCAGTGGAGTTAGTCAAGAGTGATAAGAGTAGCATGTAACCGGGCACAGTGATGCACAGAAGACAATGAAAAGGAGTGTGGTGGTGCTTCAGAGACACAGCATCCTGGAGTCTTCCAGTGTTTTGATGTTTATCTCTTTGATCTTGTTGGCTGCTCCACTAAACTAGATGGCACTCAACTGAGAGCCTACCTGTGCCAGTGCTACGTAATTGTCAGAGTATGCCAGTTCCGCAAGTCAGAGTTTCACCAAAAGTTAATTATGTTTTTTTTTTTTCAGGCCTCATTAGTTGTTTCACATCAGGAGATGCACACATTTTTATAAATATACCTGGGACATAGGATATGCCTGTTCATTGATTATCACTACACCACATCACCACACATTACCTCACACCACAGCTCTATATTTATTCACTCACCATTAGAGCTGACCTTGTACTACTTCAGCTTCTCAGCTTTCCACAGCACTGATGCTATTACCATTTGGCAATGCATGAGGCCACTTTTTAAATCACAAAGTTCAATGGAAAGGTTGGTCAATTCCAAATTCTTTTTGTAAGCTAAGAAGTCATGACCACACCACTGTGTAGCCATTTGGTCTTAAACAATTTGTCAGGTTTTCCATTCCCCTGACCAACCTCTCAACCGTGTTTTGTGTTTTATGAGATTTCACACACAAACACCCAGGCAGGCTAATATACCAGATTTTAAAGGACAAATTCACTGTATATAAGGTGAAAAAAGTCCTGCCTCACTGCTTTGTGTAGGCTGAAACATGGCAATATGTTAAACCCATGGCAACCCCATGATCAGTGATGTCAGTGGGTGTTTTGCATCATCTAGCGAAGGTAAAACACCTGCTGTGACATCACCAGTTGGCATATCAACAACAAACCTCCACCCACGGAGAGCAGTGTGGCAGCTGGTATGATTTAATATGGATTAAGAGAAACAAATGTGTGACATTGGAGGGGATATGTTTTCCTCAACTCCATGAGAGGGAAGATACTGTACAGTTTGTCCCCTAAAGACAGTTACAGAGACTGTTAAGTATATAGAGTACCTACCATGTGGTATGTACAGCTGGAACAGCTGGAAATGAGCTTCAGTTTTACCCTAACTGTAATTACATGTATTACATTTGTTACACCAGCACTGTGTCCAAAATGACTTATGAATAAACATCATTGTGCGTCGTCTCTGTCAGGTGGTGTCCCATGAAGATTGCATTGTTGCACTGGTAGCAGAATGTTGTATCCATGCCATGGACACTACTTTTTCATTGCATTGTGGAGCTTTTTATGGCCCTATATAGTGCATACATTACATACTGAGGATTCACCAAAACAGAATGGGTACCGTCTGACAACTGTAACTTCTGACATAGCCCAGCAGATTTAATTAAAAAGTTCTTTAAAGTCACATATTGGCTAAAAAGGAGAGAATGTTGTCTCCAGGGAATTAACTGGCTTAGAGTGGCAAGGTACAGGTGGTGTATTCAAGTTAAAGTACACAGATACAGATTCCAGTTAGGATTGATTTATTCAGCTGTGGTCTGTAATAATGATACAAACAAAGGAACCATCAGTACAGCGAGCACCATACATCTAATACACACATAAACGTAGTCATAGAATTAAGGCTACAAAAGGGATTGTATTCAGTGATCAAATGTATCAGTAAATTAAACACATCACCTCACACGAGGCTCATTGTCAGCATAAATTAGTTTAAACAGCACGCTAGCATAAGATAGCATTAGCGAATACACAAGTGAACAAATACACATCCTAACACTTAACCTACACCATATAATATCATCAATCTCACCCTCTAGCATTCACAGCAATAAACTACAGGTTAATGGTGAAAAGGACAAGGGAAAAAACATGCCCGATCAGCAGCCGTATCCTGAGAAAAGTAAACTAGCCTTCACGGCACCACATCGAACACACAGGTGTGTTGCGTTCAGGGTTCGTCAGTACAGCTATGGTGAGTTCCATAACGTAGGACATATCAAACTTATACGGAAAACAGACGATCAATTAATGAAACACAATACTTTAAGCAAGTAAACAACATGTAAACAGTGTGGGCTTTATAAAATTGGCTGTTTATAAAGGCTGGCATTTAAGCTCAAGAAAATAATGGAAAACTGTTAACTTTTAGGCTAGTACTGGATCCTAAAAAATGGCAAGTATAATTACAAATATCACATTAGCTCTCATTTCCCCCCAAATTAATATATTTGGTTGTTTTTTTTTTTTTTAAGAGTATTTTCATAGCCAGTTGTTACATCATATACAGAAAAATAGCAGGATAAGATACACAAATGGAGACTGTTTTCACCAGATTTTCCCTGAAAATGGACTCAAAACCATGTTGAGGCTCAGTGGTCTGTACCTTATCATTTTTTGTTCATGATGCTAGTGTCCCAGTTAGCCTAACTGTCTCAGTATGTGATGAATTTGACATCAAAGCTGTCTATCAATACATTTAGTCATAAAATACATGCATATACAGTATACAGCACACTCAGCATAAACATTTGTTCACTTTTCTCTTGTCTATTTTTTGGTAGCAGTAGTGTAATAATACTAAGGCCTTTGAATATAAAATTTTATTTGGAGGAAAGACAAAAATAAGAAGGCCAAAGAAACTCAGGAAATGTGAGCATAGTGTGTGTGTGTGCGTGTGTGTGTGGTGGGGGGCAGAGATAGATACATATAGAGACAGAGAGAGAGAGAGAAAGAGAGATAGCAATTTAAAGTTCATTGTCACAATGAGGCCTACTAAGGAGTGTGTATCATGCACACCCTGACCCAGCATAAAACCAAGGCAATTAAAGCCCAGCCACGGACAGGGGAATCGACACAGCACAGCAGTGGAGCGATCCAACATGGCCCTGGTCGCACAGAGTAAACAGAGACTGAGGGAGAGGCTGAGGCAACTGGCAGTGAGAGAGGGGAATAGGTTATGCAAATGGCCCTGGCCTCCGACAAAAGGGAGTCAATGGAGTTGCTCCACGCTGACGGGAGCAGAAAGTTAACTACACAAACAAGTCACTGGAGCTTTGAACCTGTTCTCTCCTTCACTCCATGGTCTCTTTCTCCAGCCTGACTTGTTTAACCAAGCTCAGTCTCTCTGCTGATTGTGAAGTTCTGACCTGGATAAAAAAAAGACATTTGGTAATCTTATAATTGCACATTTGATTCTGCATTCAAACCCACCACAACATAAACTCACCTTAACACATTTTCAAGTTTATTTTCACTATCAGAAGCCACATCTTGTGTCTCCACTGATCCATCAAATTCCTCTGTATTCCATTCAACCCACCAACCCTTATATCTTTGCTTGTAGAGTGCAGCTGACTTGAGAGAGAGTGACAGGACGACTGGGTATATGTGGGTATATTTTCATGCCATTCTGGTGGGAGAGACTTGGCCTGGTTTTCAAAGCCTGGTGCCAGATGGTGGGAGCAACTTGCGAGGCAAAGGAGGAGAAAAAAGAAAACAAGCTTGACTCCATAATGCCAAGACCAGATGAGAAGACGTAACCCAAATCACACACACTCATAGACACACACACAGACTTACAATCTTGCATCCTGATCACAACTTCAAAAGACCACTTTAAGAGATGTTCTTTCACAGGAGCCTAAGATACGCTGAGGCATGCTATTGTTGGAATATAAAACCATCTGTTCATCCTACTTACAGGAGCATACATTTACATGTGTAATACAGTTGCAACAGTAAGTACAACATATACATTTTCTCCTTACATGTACAGTACATATCATCTGTTCCTGAGTACTCTATTTTTTTTTTTTTTTCATTTCATAATAAGGTCTATTATAAGTAATTGCATGTTTCAGCACTAGGTTATATAAGTTCTCCTCTGGGGGAACAAAAATATACATTGCACTGCTGTGTTCTGGGTATTCAGTTTAGAGCCTTCTTCTCCCCAACCATCTTACTAGTGGAGCATAGTTCATTTACACTGGTAGATATTTCTGTAATCCACTGTTACATTAGGTGAGGGATTGGTCTGCAAGGTGGCAAGCAGTATATATTACCCATCTGGCTATTCCTACATATATCAACTTTTCCTTCCTCATACTGAGAGGACAAGGGGTTGGATTTCGGGAGGGTTTAGCTTGATAGCCCTGAATGTTTGTTCCCAGAGTCTGTAGTCTTGAAAAGTCTATAGATGGTGACCAGTTACTTACAGCTTCAGCAGCAATTACAGAAAAGTACATAAAAAGTACAGGAATAATTAAAAAAAAAAAGAAAAAAAAAAGAATTGTTACATGTTCCATACAGTTAAAAAAATGCCAAATGAATTTTGGAGGACTGGCATTGATCCCTCCACTAAAGTCCCAAAGACATACAAGCTACAACATAAAGCACCGAAGCTGTTCTGGCTCAACACCTTACTAAGACACTCAGTGTTAGGTTTTCCCTCAATCTGTCACTCATCTGTATATGCAGAAGATTGCCTGGTTGCTGTAATGGTTATATGAACTCATGCCATTAAAAGGCCACATGCCATAACCAGATAAAGCAAATCTGAGCTGCCAATCTGTGAAATCAAACACTGTGTAATTGCTCTTTTCTTGGACATTTTCACCTTGCCACTTTCTCCCTCATACAAAATGACTGAAATGTGAAATATGTGATGCACACTGCGAGCAGATTACCATGTACTGCAGGTCTGGATTTGGAGGCAGGGGTGAGTGGGTTCCTGATGGCCAAGGTGTTGTTGTTAGCCAGCATATGGTGAGGCCAGACAGCTTAGACCCCCGTTTGGACTAGTAAAGGGGTACAAGTCAGGTCGGGCAGCCTAAGCACAAAGATTATGCTGACATGACCTCACGAACAGATGATCCTGACTTGTGTGCACCCCTCACATCCCCAAGATGCTGTTGTATTCAACATGCTGCACTGTGTACTTGAAACTACCACCAAATGCAGGTGTTGTCATGTAGGATTTTAAGGCCTGACGTGAACTTTTGTTTCCACAGATGACTGGGATCAGACAAATCGGATGAGGCGGGCATTTTGGTTTAAAGTTGTCTTAATGCAGCTTTTAGATAAAGTTAAGATGCAGCTGACATGTATGTGTCTACAATTGTGTACTTTTAAAGAGGTAACTGTATAAAGTAATTGGATTAGTTAATTGCAATCTATTATAAACTTAATCTAGATTGCAGTGGAATAAATTAAAGTTATTTCAATCTGCCTTCCTGTATTACAATAATGAAGCAGATGAGAGATAAAACCTGAGGCTCACTATACATATTATGTGCATGTTTTAATTATAACGTCCAATATTGCCCATTGTTCCAAATTTAAATGCTTAATGTTAATAACCACTGCTCTCTAGTACAGAGAAATTACAAAACCATTTTAATCACAGGAACTCATTGCCACTGGATTTTCTCTATTTGTTCAGTAATTGGATTAGAACAAACAGAGATGATCACTGAACCCAGCCAGTGAACTGCGTGCCACACAAAGTAGCGATATGTACACTGTTCATGCACACAGAAAATGACCTGCTAACAGCTGAACTGAGAGGATGGCAGTACACTTCACAGAGTTGTCAGTCATCTCAAGGATTCATCTGACAAGCTAAGACTTTAAGGACGTTATGAGGGAAGGTGAGGCCACGTTGCAATCTTCTGAGTGTAAAGCGATCAGGGAAAGCGGATGACAGCATGATGGTAGATTATATGATGAGAGATCAGGTGAAGGTTATGGTGGGGCAAAGTCTAACTGACCTACATACTGCTGTTAAAGTCCTATCAGAAATTTGATGAATGGCGGTAGTGATCAAAGGTCTTCCCTTATTATTTGAAGATTATCCTGGTGCTGGTGAATGTTGGGACAATCAATAATTAATTGCAATGCCAGACACATCTGTCATTGTTTCCTTTATCTGGCTGTAGATTTTTTGAGTCAATCTCAGACTGACCAGCTAAAGGACTATACCACTGGTTTTGCATGGTAGCAGGTCTGTTTGACTGTATTACTAAGCTAATTATGAATGAAAGCTTGCTACATGCTCACAATGACACAATCACAGTTTTGATGTTTCAGTTTAAGTTGATAGGAATGACACTGGTTTGCAAGTATTTGCACATAAATTATTGAAGAAACTCATTTTGACTGGAGGCTGGTGCTAGATGGAAATTTAAGGGATCACCAAAGTTACCACTATTCATCTTTAATGGGCCATTAATATCTGTACCAAATATCACAGCAATCCATGCAATACTTGTTGAGACCTTTCTCTAAAACCCCAAAACTTAATGGTGGTCCCAGAGCAATTACCAAAGTCAGTAGGATTCACCTTGGAAAAAAAAAAAAAAGGTTGTTTAATGTAAAAATATTTCCGTCTGGACCAAAGTGGTGGACTGACCAACAGACAGACCATCATGCTATCCCTCAGGCTTGAGCTAGCATGCCTTACAAGCAGGTCTTGAAACGTGCATGAGTTTTGCAAGTTATCACAGAAAACATTAAGTCTGCAAAACACTTAGTTACAGTTAGTTATGTTACAGTTTCATAGAGATGTAATTAAGTTGCTTTTGCACTGCCTCGTTAGCTTATATATCTTTTTAGGTTGTTGCCTAGATATAAAGCTTATAGCCTGTGATTGTTTTGATTGAACTGCTGCATATAGTTGCCCTTACAGGCATAAAGAGATGTATTGAACAGAACTAAGCTGAGCAGAAGCATAGATTACAAAAGCCAAAAGTGTTACCTCACAACAATAACTGACAGAGAGTTAGAGATATCTTTATTGTCATTGTGTCAAAAATACAACAAGATTAAAACACTGCCTGGCTTGTGCATCTCAACATACACACACACTTCCATACACACATATTGCACATTAAAAATAAATAGGTACAAAGTAAATCCAGAAAAAGCATTGCACACATAGTGAGTGGTTCACATTTGAAGGTGATGTTGCACAGTTAAAACAGTTTGTTTGAATGATGATTGAGAGTAGTGATGGCTGTTGGAAAGAAGCTTTCTCTCAGCCTCGTGGCTCTGGTCTAGGCAGCTCTACACCGCCTGCCAGAGGCAACATTTCAAAAAACTGATGACCTGGGTGTGTGGAGTCTTTTAGAATGTTCTGGGCTCAAATATGTCACAAATATCAATACAAACTTGAATTTTCACTGTAGTAGATTACACAACTTGCAAATTTCAAGACTATACATGATTTTACTACCAAACACAAATTAAAAGAAACAAGTGGATGCCTGGAATTGTGATAAAACTATGTTGTTGTTTTTTAAATCTAAAACTGTTCGACATGCAAATGGTCAGCTAAATTGTTAAGTCCATGATTTATGATTTATATTATATGATTTCTAGTTGAAGAAATGAGACTTAAAAACATACACTGGATAGAGAAGTCTAGAGCTCAGACATGAAACTTCTGAGACTTGGAAGTGACTGTAACAAATAACAAACCCAACTGTGCTTGATTGGAAAAAGGCCAAGACATTACCACCTCTGATTGTTATGACTGTTGTCAAAGCATTCACATAATTTATTATCAATTTATAGCTGTGCTATGAGAGGACCTTATCTTCATTTCTATTCAAAGTGTGCTTCTGTGTTCGGCAAGGCAGATACAGCTGAGCTGAGAGACTCTCTCCAGCCTCTCCTCATTTAGCTCTATACGACAAAGGGAGATGAGTTGCATTTTCGGATGCATTTATTATTCCTCCTCTGTCTCTCTTTTTCTCTCTCCCTCTCTCACACACTCTCTGTCCTTGCTATTAAAATCTGTGGGTATTTTTGTTCCCATTAAATGAATTATACCCATTACTCTCTCTGACAACTCTGCATTGAGTGTGCGCGCCCCGATTTAACATTGTTCTAATTCCTCTCACTATTATTGCAATAAAACATTCATCATAATAATTAACCATTTTGACATCTAATTTAAGCTAATTAATTTGAGAGAAAGAATGCTTGTGTTATATGGAGCTCTGTGAATTGCCATGGAACTTCTGCTAATCATGGGACGGATATGCTTTGAGACTGTACAGAAAAAAAAAAAAAAAAAAAAAAAAAACATACATGCATGGGTCACCTGTCTTCTAAAAGACAATGACAGTGATCCATCTTGATAATGGCTGCAATGGCCAATACCAGTTAGGATGGCCAAGGGTGGCCATTACTCTGTGCGCCAACATAATGATAGACACTTCACTGAAATTGTCTATTCTTATTGTTAGCACTGTAAACTATCTGGATAGAGGCAATCTAGCTTTTCAAAATCAGGCTATTGGTTTTCTCCATATTGCTCTGCTGTTATGGATGCCTCTAGGCGGCACATTGATATACTGTAATTTGCGTGTCTTTGTTCCCTGCATTTGGCAGAAAGCTTTTTCTGTTCAGAGATATGCAAGTGCAAACAGCAATAGGCAGATATTGTTATTGGCACGTTGTTATCCTTATGATGAGGCAAACTCTTGCATAGAAAGCATTTTGAATTCAGGTATTAATTGTGTCTTTGAAACTCCACTTCAATTGTGCCAAGTGCTATCTATCTATCTATCTATCTATCTATCTATCTATCTACCTACCTCCCTATACAAAGAAATTACTTGTAAAGAAAAGCTTGCAAAGAGCTATGTATATTAGGGTCAGCTAAATTAACTGCCACGCAACAACAGATTTGTCAGCATTTCAAGCCAATAAGTACACCAATATAACTCTTTTTGCTGTAACATTTGGTAGCATCACAGGCTGGATGCACATCTTCCACCACAGTGACACCATTAGATGATATTTAATGTGAAATGTCTTCAGCAGTACTGCGACAGGTATATTTATCATTCATGCTAATAGAGTGTGGAAACACTCATTTTGTCTAATGTTGTACAAGTCATTAATTAAACTTGCTTCCAAAGTGATTTGTTAGCATGCTCTGTGGAAGTGCACCAGTGATAAATACTTATGTCCCAAGAAGAACAGATTGTCAGACTGCAAATATAAATTCCTATTAAAGGTGCATGAGAGTGAGAGCTTGGGCAACTTTTTTATTTGTCATACTAGACAGGCATATAGACTGAGTTGATAAGGTTCCATGGTTGAAGAAAAAAAAAACCCATGGCTCTAAGGATGTCAGTGTTAGTCAATTGGTCTACTACCTTGGACATTCATGGTTCCCAGAGGATGAAGCCTACAAATTTTGGTGACCCTCTGACTTCAAGCATCAACAGCAGGTTTACTTTTTTGTGTTTGTTTCGTGGCATGTCTTCACAAGTATGGTGCAGGTGTTCAAGGTGTCCAGAGGATGAATTCTAATGTCTTTGACAGTCCCCTGACGTTCATCTTCAACCATCAGCAGGTTAAAGTTTCTCTTACATTGTAAAATATCTAAACATCTATCAGGTGGATTGGTAATAACATTTTGTGAAGACAGTCATGGTCTTCAAACAATGAATTTTCATGACATTTTCTTCTAGCAACACCTCACACTTTTGTATTTTATTGTATTGTAATATTGGATTGAAGCATTGGATGGATTTACATGAAATTTGGAACACAAAATGACCTCAAAATAAATAATAATACGTTTCATGATTCCTTCACTTTTTGTCAAGCACCATCATCAGGTCAAAACTTTAATTTATCAAATACTTTGGTATAAGCAAAATATGCTGTGCTCAAGATGGCATTGAGCTGAAGGCACTGCACTCTCTCCTGGATAGGACGGGATTCCCTCATTGTTTCATTGAGGTTTATGTACGTGGTGATTTTCTGTGGCATGTGAAAGAAAGGTTTTTGTGTTTTTTTTCAGTTATGAGCAGTGTTTCCGAACTTGAATGCTTTTTTTCTTTTTTTTCAAATATTAGTCCTTCAAACTGGCAATATGTCAGAGTTGCTTTTACACTGTATTCTGTATATATATATATATATATATAGGTGCTTCAAAAGAATGACTCAGTATCAGAAGTTTTTTCATTCCATTTTTAAGCTCAGATGCCTTATAAGCATAGTTTTTTGGTAAATCCATCACGGTCTAAGAAAACTTTATACTGAATGGAAGGACTTATAAATGTAGCCTGGGAACATGCCAACAATTATCCTGAAATATGAAAACAGTCTCCCATTTGTTATCAGCTTCTTGAGTACAACATAAAGACATCATAAATTGGAGTGGTATCCTCATATCTTTCTTTGTATCAGAATTGTACAAAGTGCTCAGAGATTTTTTTTTCTATTTTCTTTTTTTCTTCTGCAACTCAGGCAACATGCGTTTAATCACAGGAATCCTTACATCTTGTGCTGTTCACATAGAAACACTGCAAGCAAGAATGACTTATCCTTTGAAGGACATATAGTTATAGTGTTTCCTAGAATAAAACTCTATTCATGGGAACAATTTCAAATCAACAGATGAAAATATATATAAACATGTAAATATAAATAGAGTTTGTTTCTCTCCTGAATTCTTCCTTCCTCTTAGTGAACTGGTCCTTTATTATCTAGGTTTGCTCTTTGGTTGTTTTGACAACTTCTTCCTTTCCAGTTCTATTATTGGTTTTATCTTCTCTTGAGCATTGAAATATTTGTAGAAACTTTTCCTCTTGAGTTTTTTTATTTGATGAGGGTCTCTTTGGACCAAATTATTTCATTTCGAATATGATTAATTAACAACTAAAGCTTGGATGTTTTTTTTTTTGTTTTTTTACAGACCTTGTTGCACATCATCTTCTCTCTGTAGTCCATCATTTAAAGGGGCACGCCGCTGCTTTTACACACCAAGGCCAACTTACTCCCAACATGGAGTAAACAATTGTTTAATATCCTCTGTGGCTGTAAAGGAGCTGTCATAAATCAGAACAAAGGGGGTGCCCTCCTAGCCAAATGGTTAGGGCGCGTACCATGTGGGCCCTAGTGGTCTGAGTAGGCGGACCCTGGTTCGACCTGATCCAGCTGACCTTTGCTGCATGTTGTTCCCCTACTTTCACCCCGTTTCCTGTCTCCCTCTCACTGTCCTCTAAATAAAGACAGAAAAACCCATTAAACCCCTTTAAAAAAATCAGAACAAAAGCCATGGTACCAGGGTCTCACAAAGAGATGCTGTTGGTTTTATAATGGGAAATGTAGGATCCAGGGTTTTGAAAGTTTGACCTTTAGTTGAGGCTAAAAGGCAAGATATTCCAGCTGCAGCTATGTTCAGAATGTCTCTTGTAAGTTCCCCCCCAGCTCAAACGTAAAAATGCAATACTTTAAATTGCTGGAGTACTGATTGTGTGTGTTGTCCAGCAGTGGTGTGCACACTGTGGTGTGGAGGATTGCCACTGTTTTTGCTCTAAGTGCCAAACTGACTTTTTTTTAAAACCTTAATTTATTAAGCATGTCTGTGTCCTTGA
>NW_026116490.1:0-32316 GCF_001640805.2 Lates calcarifer
CCTTTACCTTTTCTTTGTAAAAGCGCCTGTTCGGCCAGTAGTTAGTAAAGTAATATTTTCAGCGTTGTCCACAGTCTCATGACATGTTTAACAGGAAGCACAGCACGCTGGTTAAGCTCATGGCAAACTGTTACAACAGCTAAAATGAAAGCTTGTCTGTATGTAGTCTAACTGGTTAGTTTGTCACTAATCTCCAAATTTTGCAAATTGCTATAAACTTCACTCTCTTAAACCAGTAACAGTCTGAGCTGGACTGATAGGGGTCTGTATGGATAAAGATAAAATCCTAATGATACCCATCCCTACAGCTGGTTAGTGGCTTCGCCCTGACTTTAGGCAGATGAGATATTCACTGTTCAAATAACTTCATTATAAGCCTTGTTTAAGCATAAATGATTTATATATGCACCCAATAACAGAACTTAAAAAAATGCTTTTGCTCAAAGCTCAAAGCTTGTAAACTCAAGTTAAAACTGAGTTTTATCTCCTTTTGGGAGGGGGGTGTGTTGTGTGTGTGTGTGTGTGTGTGTGTGTTTGTGTTGTGTTTGAGGGGGAGGGAAGAGGAGTTGATTGAGTCTGTGAGAAGCTGCCACAGAGAGGTTACAGTCAGGAGAGCCAAGAGCTGTCACAGATGATGAGCTCTGAAAAATATTATCACAGAAAATAATTAGCGTAAAAGCTTTTATTTAAAATTTTTACATCTCGGAAGTGTGAACTGTTACGCCAGCGTGTGCCCTGCGACCTGCGTTGACCCCGCGGTTGCCGGGGTCCCGCGGTCGCCGCTCCCCCCGACGGGCGCCGGGTGCGAGGGCCGTTCAACGCTGCTCGCAGCTTTAGTTTTTTTTTAGGTTTTTTTCGCCCTTTTTTGCAAAAGTCCCTTTTTGACCTTAAATGCGTCAAAACTCCTGAAAATTTGCAGACGCGTCAGGCACGGCGAAAAATTTAAGAATTTAGGGGTCTTGAGCATGGGTGTGGCAAAATGGCCTCGGTAGCGCCACCTACATTTTTAAACGGAACAGCCCCTCAAGCCCGTTGCGCCTAAAAATCTGAAAATCTGCACACATATGTAACATCCCATGACGCACCAAAAAGTCTCTTGGAGCCATATTCTAAACCCAACAGAAAGTATTTTTATTTTGACCGGAAGGTGAAAAAATTGTGTGTTTTTGGCCATTTCCAGGGGTCGCTTGAACGCGAACTAGTCTAGACGCATTATCCGATTGACTTCAAAATTTGATAATTTGTTCTTAAGACATAGACGAAGTTAAATTGCAAAAGTTTCGGACTTTTCATTGAAGGGCGTGGAAGTTATGGCCCCTCAAAGTTCGATCACTCGCCACAAAACAGGAAGTTGCTTTAAATTTGCTATATTTCGGCCATACTTTGTCCAAACTGCATCAAACTTTACAGGATTGTTAATGGTACCTATCTGCACACATCCATATGTCAATATTCATACAATTGTTGTAGCACCACCTATTTATAGCAGGAAATGACATATTTTATAGTGTGATGTCCAGTTTCTAGACGGGTGACCAGATTCACTTCAAATGTTGTCAGGACAGACTTAAGGATTTTTGGAAGACTGGCTCCGAAAATTGTGAGTTTGGGTCGAAGCGTGTGCCGGTTCTGGCCCGTCAAAGTTCGGAAACCCAACTTCCTGTTTGAAACCTCAGATTTTGGGGTAACTTCCTGTTGCGACTCTCTACTTTATCCTACAGATGGAGCCATTGTATTACTCTTTGATGGGTTTTTGGAAGGGGGTCTCTGTGTGTGTGTGTGTGTGTGTGAGGGGGGAGGGGAAGAGGAGTTGATTGTGTCTGTGAGAAGCTGCCACAGGAGGTTACAGTCAAAGAGCCAAGAGCTGTCACAGATGATGAGCTCTGAAAAATATTATCACAGAAAATAATTAGCATAAAAGCTTTTATTTAAAATTTTACATCTGGGAAGTGTGAACTGTTACGCCAGCGTGTGCCCTGCGACCTGCGTTGACCCCGCGGTTGCCGGGGTCCCGCGGTCCGCTCCCCGACGGGCGCCGGGTGCGAGGGCCCGTTCAACGCTGCTCGCAGCTTTAATTATTATTATTATTATTTTTTTTCTTCTTTTTCCGCCTCTTAGATCGGCTTTTTGAGGGCCTTAACATGCGTGAAAACTTACCAAAATTTGCAGACGCGTCAGGCACGGCGAAAAATTTAATAATTTAGGGGTCTTGAGCATGGGTGTGGTAAAATGGCCTCGGTAGCGCCACCTACATTTTTAAACGGAACAGCCCCTCAAGCCCGTTGCGCCTAAAAATCTGAAAATCTGCACACATATGTAACATCCCATGACGCACCAAAAAGTCTCTTGGAGCCATATTCTAAACCCAACAGAAAGTATTTTTATTTTGACCGGAAGGTGAAAAAATTGTGTGTTTTTGGCCATTTCCAGGGGTCGCTTGAACGCGAACTAGTCCTAGACGCATTATCCGATTGACTTCAAAACTTAATAGTATGTTCTTAAGACATAGACGATGTTAAATTGCGGCAGATTTTGAGTTTTTGTTGAAGGGCGTGGAAGTTATGGCCCCTCAAAGTTCGATTACTCGCCACGAAACAGGAAGTTGCTTTATTTTTGCTATATTTCGGCCATACTTTGTCCAAACTGCATCAAACTTTACAGGATTGTTAATGGTACCTATCTGCACACATCCATATGTCAATATTCATACAATTGTTGTAGCGCCACCTATTTATAGCAGGAAATGACATATTTTATAGTGTGATGTCCAGTTTCTAGACGGGTGACCAGATTCACTTCAAATGTTGTCAGCCCCTCCTTGAGGAATTTTTGGAAGACTGGCTCCGAAAATTGTGAGTTTTGGTCGAAGCGTGTGCCGGTTCTGGCCCGTCAAAGTTCGGAAACCCAACTTCCTGTTTGAAACCTCAGATTTTGGGGTAACTTCCTGTTGCGACTCTCTACTTTATCCTATAGATGGAGCCATTGTATTACTCTTTGATGGGTTTTTGGAAGGGGGTCTCTGTGTGTGTGTGTGTGTGTGTGTGTGTGTGTGTGTGTGTGTGTGTGTTTGTGTTTGTGTTTGTGTTTGAGGGGGGAGGGGAAGAGAGTTGATTGAGTCTGTGAGAAGCTGCCACAGAGAGGTTACAGTCAGGAGAGCCAAGAGCTGCTTTACACGCGGTATAAAAACTTCAGTTAAGATTTGAGCTGTCACTTGAGAAAGCATCATGCCAAAAACTAAGGAAATCACTGTAGACTTGAAGAATTGTCGATGCTTAGGAAGCAGGAGAAGGATATACAAAGTTATAACAGCATTTCCAAGCGTCAAGAACTCAAATGAGAAGCGTCACCGAGAAATTCAAGGAGAGCCACACTGTGCAGAACAAGCCTGGCAGAGGTAGGAAGCCAAAGATTTCAATGACCCTGGAAAGAAAACCAGTTAGAGACCTGTCTAAAGAACCCATAAACGCTGCCAAGACACTAGTGAATGACTTAGTTAAGTCTGAAATTGTAGTCTCAAAGAAGATTACATGAATTCATGTAATCTTACCATATGTCTCCCCTTGACCAAAGCTGAGCGTGGATTGATGCTGTCTTTACAGTTTGGTTTTGATCAGTTAGGAAATTTCACACGGGGTCAGCTGATTTTTTCGTCTTACTCAGTGTACGGCGACAGGAAAAGTTCACTAGGTCCTCCAGCGTCGAGGTGAACCAGCTGAATATAAGCCACTCAAGTTGACGACAAGTGCATTGAAAAGTAAAAGCTGCTGGCCTTTACCTTTTCTTTGTCAAAGCGCCTGTTTGGCCAGTAGTTAGTAAAGTAATATTTTCAGCGTTGTCCACAGTCTCATGACATGTTTAACAGGAAGCACAGCACGCTGGTTAAGCTCATGGCAAACTGTTACTAACAGCTAAAATGAAAGCTTGTCTGTATGTAGTCTAACTGGTTAGTTTGTCACTAATCTCCAAATTTTGCAAATTGCTATAAACTTCACTCTCTTAAACCAGTAACAGTCTGAGCTGGACTGATAGGGGTCTGTATGGATAAAGATAAAATCCTAATGATACCCATCCCTACAGCTGGTTAGTGGCTTCGCCCTGACTTTAGGCAGATGAGATATTCACTGTTCAAATAACTTCATTATAAGCCTTGTTTAAGCATAAATGATTTATATATGCACCCAATAACAGAACTTAAAAAAATGCTTTTGCTCAAAGCTCAAAGCTTGTAAACTCAAGTTAAAACTGAGTTTTATCTCCTTTTGGGAGGGGGTATTTCTCTGTGTGTTTGTGTGTGTGTGTGTGGGTGTGTTTGTGTTTGTGTTTGAGGGGGAGGGGAAGAGGAGTTGATTGAGTCTGTGAGAAGCTGCCACAGAGAGGTTACAGTCAGAGAGCCAAGAGCTGTCACAGATGATGAGCTCTGAAAAATATTATCACAGAAAATAATTAGCGTAAAAGCTTTTATTTAAAATTTTAACATCTGGGAAGTGTGAACTGTTACGCCAGCGTGTGCCCTGCGACCTGCGTTGACCCCGCGGTTGCGGGGTCCCGCGGTCGCCGCTCCCCGACGGGCGCCGGGTGCGAGGGCCCGTTCAACGCTGCTCGCAGCTTTAATTAGTTGCGTGGGCCCAACGGGGCCATGCAACGAGTTGCATCTTGTTTTCGGTCTGTTTATTATTATTATTTATTATTATTATTATTATTATTATTTTTTTTCTTCTTTTTCCGCCTCTTAGATCGGCTTTTTGAGGGCCTTAACATGCGTGAAAACTTACCAAAATTTGCAGACGCGTCAGGCACGGCGAAAAATTTAATAATTTAGGGGTCTTGAGCATGGGCGTGGTAAAATGCCCTCGGTAGCGCCACCTACATTTTTAAACGGAACAGCCCCTCAAGCCCGTTGCGCCTAAAAATCTGAAAATCTGCACACATATGTAACATCCCATGACGCACCAAAAAGTCTCTTGGAGCCATATTCTAAACCCAACAGAAAGTATTTTTATTTTGACCGGAAGGTGAAAAAATTGTGTGTTTTTGGCCATTTCCAGGGGTCGCTTGAACGCGAACTAGTCCTAGACGCATTATCCCATTGACTTCAAAACTTAATAGTATGTTCTTAAGACATAGACGATGTTAAATTGCGGCAGATTTTGAGTTTTTGTTGAAGGGCGTGGAAGTTATGGCCCTCAAAGTTCGATTACTCGCCACGAAACAGGAAGTTGCTTTATTTTTGCTATATTTCGGCCATACTTTGTCCAAACTGCATCAAACTTTACAGGATTGTTAATGGTACCTATCTGCACACATCCATATGTCAATATTCATACAATTGTTGTAGCGCCACCTATTTATAGCAGGAAATGACATATTTTATAGTGTGATGTCCAGTTTCTAGACGGGTGACCAGATTCACTTCAAATGTTGTCAGCCCCTCCTTGACAATTTTTGGAAGACTGGCTCCGAAAATTGTGAGTTTGGGTCGAAGCGTGTGCCGGTTCTGGCCCGTCAAAGTTCGGAAACCCAACTTCCTGTTTGAAACCTCAGATTTTGGGGTAACTTCCTGTTGCGACTCTCTACTTTATCCTACAGATGGAGCCATTGTATTACTCTTTGATGGGTTTTTGGGGGGGGTCTCTGTGTGTGTGTGTCTGTGTGTGTGTTTGAGGGGGGAGGGAAGAGGAGTTGATTGAGTCTGTGAGAAGCTGCCACAGGGAGGTTACAGTCAAGAGAGCCATGAGCTGTCACAGATGATGAGTTCTGAAAAATATTATCACAGAAAATAATTAGCATAAAAGCTTTTATTTTAAATTTGTTGCAACAAATTCAGGTTTCTTACAGCATTTTCCTTATTGAAAACTAAATTCTACCTGAAATGTATCAATAAAAATCTTCTTTGCAGTTAATGTCACCAGTTTATAGTTTAGTTTTAATAGCATTCCCTGTCACTGATGTGCCTTTAATTATCGGTTCTATCAGGGATCATTTATGTGTTTATCTTACGGGGGTGAGCCACCTCACAGGTTGGTTATATTACCTGTTGACCTCAGCTCAGTGAGCTAAGACAATGTTTAATGCAGTGTTTTTTCTGATATGAAAATGGATATTATTCAGCACATCTAACCTCAGCAGGCCCCTCTTCAGAAACTCATATCTGCAGATGTCAAAGCTGGCTCAAAAAATTAAACTGGCTTCAAATTAATTTTAAGGAATTGTAGGTTATTTTGAATTCATGTAAGTATCTCTGTCTCACCAAAGCTGAGCGTGGATTGATGCTGTCTTTACAGTTTGGTTTTGATCAGTTAGGAAATTTCACACGGGTCAGCTGATTTTTTCGTGTTACTCAGTGTACGGCGACAGGAAAAGTGCACTAGGTCCACGGGCGTCGAGGTGAACCAGCTGAATATAAGCCACTCAAGTTGACGACAAGTGCATTGAAAAGTAAAAGCTGCTGGCCTTTACCTTTTCTTTGTCAAAGCGCCTGTTCGGCAAGTAGTTAGTAAAGTAATATTTTCAGCGTTGTCCACAGTCTCATAACATGTTTAACAGGAAGCACAGCACGCTGGTTAAGCTCATGGCAAACTGTTACTAACAGCTAAAATGAAAGCTTGTCTGTATGTAGTCTAACTGGTTAGTTTGTCACTAATCTCCAAATTTTGCAAATTGCTATAAACTTCACTCTCTTAAACCAGTAACAGTCTGAGCTGGACTGATAGGGGTCTGTATGGATAAAGATAAAATCCTAATGATACCCATCCCTACAGCTGGTTAGTGGCTTCGCCCTGACTTTAGGCAGATGAGATATTCACTGTTCAAATAACTTCATTATAAGCCTTGTTTAAGCATAAATGATTTATATATGCACCCAATAACAGAACTTAAAAAAATGCTTTTGCTCAAAGCTCAAAGCTTGTAAACTCAAGTTAAAACTGAGTTTTATCTCCTTTTGGGAGGGGGTATCTGTGTGTGTGTGTGTGTGTGTGTGTGTGTGTGTGTGTTTGTGTTTGTGTTTGAGGGGGGAGGGAAGAGGAGTTGATTGAGTCTGTGAGAAGCTGCCACAGGGAGGTTACAGTCAAGAGAGCCAAGAGCTGTCACAGATGATGAGCTCTGAAAAATATTATCACAGAAAATAATTAGCGTAAAAGCTTTTATTTAAAATTTTTACATCTCGGAAGTGTGAACTGTTACGCCAGCGTGTGCCCTGCGACCTGCGTTGACCCCGCGGTTGCCGGGGTCCCGCGGTCGCCGCTCCCCCGACGGCGCCGGGTGCGAGGGCCCGTTCAACGCTGCTCGCAGCTTTAATTATTATTATTATTATTTTTTTTCTTCTTTTTCCGCCTCTTAGATCGGCTTTTTGAGGGCCTTAACATGCGTGAAAACTTACCAAAATTTGCAGACGCGTCAGGCACGGCGAAAAATTTAATAATTTAGGGGTCTTGAGCATGGGCGTGGTAAAATGCCCTCGGTAGCGCCACCTACATTTTTAAACGGAACAGCCCCTCAAGCCCGTTGCGCCTAAAAATCTGAAAATCTGCACACATATGTAACATCCCATGACGCACCAAAAAGTCTCTTGGAGCCATATTCTAAACCCAACAGAAAGTATTTTTATTTTGACCGGAAGGTGAAAAAATTGTGTGTTTTTGGCCATTTCCAGGGGTCGCTTGAACGCGAACTAGTCCTAGACGCATTATCCCATTGACTTCAAAACTTAATAGTATGTTCTTAAGACATAGACGATGTTAAATTGCGGCAGATTTTGAGTTTTTGTTGAAGGGCGTGGAAGTTATGGCCCCTCAAAGTTCGATTACTCGCCACGAAACAGGAAGTTGCTTTATTTTTGCTATATTTCGGCCATACTTTGTCCAAACTGCATCAAACTTTACAGGATTGTTAATGGTACCTATCTGCACACATCCATATGTCAATATTCATACAATTGTTGTAGCGCCACCTATTTATAGCAGGAAATGACATATTTTATAGTGTGATGTCCAGTTTCTAGACGGGTGACCAGATTCACTTCAAATGTTGTCAGCCCCTCCTTGACAATTTTTGGAAGAAGTCCTCCGAAAATTGTGAGTTTGGGTCGAAGCGTGTGCCGGTTCTGGCCCGTCAAAGTTCGGAAACCCAACTTCCTGTTTGAAACCTCAGATTTTGGGGTAACTTCCTGTTGCGACTCTCTACTTTATCCTACAGATGGAGCCATTGTATTACTCTTTGATGGGTTTTTGGAAGGGGGTCTCTGTGTGTGTGTGTCTGTGTGTGTGTGTTTGAGGGGGGAGGGGAAGAGGAGTTGATTGAGTCTGTGAGAAGCTGCCACAGGGAGGTTACAGTCAGGAGAGCCAAGAGCTGTCACAGATGATGAGCTCTGAAAAATATTATCACAGAAAATAATTAGCATAAAAGCTTTTATTTTAAATTTGTTGCAACAAATTCAGGTTTCTTACAGCATTTTCCTTATTGAAAACTAAATTCTACCTGAAATGTATCAATAAAAATCTTCTTTTGCAGTTAATGTCACCAGTTTATAGTTTAGTTTTAATAGCATTCCCTGTCACTGATGTGCCTTTAATTATCGGTTCTATCAGGGATCATTTATGTGTTTATCTTACGGGGGTGAGCCACCTCACAGGTTGGTTATATTACCTGTTGACCTCAGCTCAGTGAGCTAAGACAATGTTTAATGCAGTGTTTTTCTGATATGAAAATGGATATTATTCAGCACATCTAACCTCAGCAGGCCCCTCTTCAGAAACTCATATCTGCAGATGTCAAAGCTGGCTCAAACGTTGTCCACAGTCTCATGACATGTTTAACACGAAGCACAGCACGCTGGTTAAGCTCATGGCAAACTGTTACTAACAGCTAAAATGAAAGCTTGTCTGTATGTAGTCTAACTGGTTAGTTTGTCACTAATCTCCAAATTTTGCAAATTGCTATAAACTTCACTCTCTTAAACCAGTAACAGTCTGAGCTGGACTGATAGGGGTCTGTATGGATAAAGATAAAATCCTAATGATACCCATCCCTACAGCTGGTTAGTGGCTTCGCCCTGACTTTAGGCAGATGAGATATTCACTGTTCAAATAACTTCATTATAACCCTTGTTTAAGCATAAATGATTTATATATGCACCCAATAACAGAACTTGCAAAAAAATGCTTTTGCTCAAAGCTCAAAGCTTGTAAACTCAAGTTAAAACTGAGTTTTATCTCCTTTTGGGAGGGGGTATCTGTGTGTGTGTGTGTGTTTGTGTTTGTGTTTGTGTTTGAGGGGGGAGGGGAAGAGGAGTTGATTGAGTCTGTGAGAAGCTGCCACAGAGAGGTTACAGTCAGGAGAGCCAAGAGCTGTCACAGATGATGAGCTCTGAAAAATATTATCACAGAAAATAATTAGCATAAAAGCTTTTATTTAAAATTTTTACATCTCGGAAGTGTGAACTGTTACGCCAGCGTGTGCCCTGCGACCTGCGTTGACCCGCGGTTGCCGGGGTCCCGCGTCGCCGCTCCCCCCGACGGGCGCCGGGTGCGAGGGCCCGTTCAACGCTGCTCGCAGCTTTAATTAGGGCCCGAGCAACGAGTTGCGTGGGCCCAACGGGGCCATGCAACGAGTTGCATCTATTTTTTTTTTTTACTTCTTTTTCCGCCTCTTTGATCGCCTTTTTGAGGGCCTTAACATGCGTCAAAACTCCTGAAAATTTGCAGACGCGTCAGGCACGGCGAAAAATTTAAGAATTTAGGGGTCTTGAGCATGGGTGTGGCAAAATGGCCTCGGTAGCGCCACCTACATTTTTAAACGGAACAGCCCCTCAAGCCCGTTGCGCCTAAAAATCTGAAAATCTGCACACATATGTAACATCCCATGACGCACCAAAAAGTCTCTTGGAGCCATATTCTAAACCCAACAGAAAGTATTTTTATTTTGACCGGAAGGTGAAAAAATTGTGTGTTTTTTGGCCATTTCCAGGGGTCGCTTGAACGCGAACTAGTCCTAGACGCATTATCCGATTGACTTCAAAATTTGATAATTTGTTCTTAAGACATAGACGAAGTTAAATTGCAAAAGTTTCGGTTTTTCATTGAAGGGCGTGGAAGTTATGGCCCCTCAAAGTTCGATTACTCGCCACGAAACAGGAAGTTGCTTTATTTTGCTATATTTCGGCCATACTTTGTCCAAACTGCATCAAACTTTACAGGATTGTTAATGGTACCTATCTGCACACATCCATATGTCAATATTCATACAATTGTTGTAGCACCACCTATTTATAGCAGGAAATGACATATTTTATAGTGTGATGTCCAGTTTCTAGACGGGTGACCAGATTCACTTCAAATGTTGTCAGCCCTCCTTGAGGATTTTTGGAAGACTGGCTCCGAAAATTGTGAGTTTTGGTCGAAGCGTGTGCCGGTTCTGGCCCGTCAAAGTTCGGAAACCCAACTTCCTGTTTGAAACCTCAGATTTTGGGGTAACTTCCTGTTGCGACTCTCTACTTATCCTATAGATGGAGCCATTGTATTACTCTTTGATGGGTTTTTGGAAGGGGGTCTCTGTGTGTGTGTGTGTGTGTGTGTGTGTTTGTGTTTGTGTTTGAGGGGGAGGGGAAGAGGAGTTGATTGAGTCTGTGAGAAGCTGCCACAGAGAGGTTACAGTCAGGAGAGCCAAGAGCTGCTTTACACGCGGTATAAAAACTTCAGTTAAGATTTGAGCTGTCACTTGAGAAAGCATCATGCCAAAAACTAAGGAAATCACTGTAGACTTGAAGAATTGTCGATGCTTAGGAAGCAGGAGAAGGATATACAAAGTTATCACAGCATTTCCAAGCGTCAAGAACTCAAATGAGAAGCGTCACCGAGAAATTCAAGGAGAGCCACACTGTGCAGAACAAGCCTGGCAGAGGTAGGAAGCCAAAGATTTCAATGACCTGGAAAGAAAACCAGTGAGAGACCTGTCTAAAGAACCCATAAACGCTGCCAAGACACTAGTGAATGACTTAGTTAAGTCTGAAATTGTAGTCTCAAAGAAGATTACATGAATTCATGTAATCTTACCATATGTCTCCCCTTGACCAAAGCTGAGCGTGGATTGATGCTGTCTTTACAGTTTGGTTTTGATCAGTTAGGAAATTTCACACGGGGTCAGCTGATTTTTTCGTGTTACTCAGTGTACGGCGACAGAAAAAGTTCACCCACCGGCGTCGAGGTGAACCAGCTGAATATAAGCCACTCAAGTTGACGACAAGTGCATTGAAAAGTAAAAGCTGCTGGCCTTTACCTTTTCTTTGTCAAAAGCGCCTGTTCGGCCAGTAGTTAGTAAAGTAATATTTTCAGCGTTGTCCACAGTCTCATGACATGTTTAACAGGAAGCACAGCACGCTGGTTAAGCTCATGGCAAACTGTTACTAACAGCTAAAATGAAAGCTTGTCTGTATGTAGTCTAACTGGTTAGTTTGTCACTAATCTCCAAATTTTGCAAATTGCTATAAACTTCACTCTCTTAAACCAGTAACAGTCTGAGCTGGACTGATAGGGGTCTGTATGGATAAAGATAAAATCCTAATGATACCCATCCCTACAGCTGGTTAGTGGCTTCGCCCTGACTTTAGGCAGATGAGATATTCACTGTTCAAATAACTTCATTATAAGCCTTGTTTAAGCATAAATGATTTATATATGCACCCAATAACAGAACTTAAAAAATGCTTTTGCTCAAAGCTCAAAGCTTGTAAACTCAAGTTAAAACTGAGTTTTATCTCCTTTTGGGAGGGGTATCTGTGTTTGTGTGGGTGTGTTTGTGTTTGTGTTTGAGGGGGAGGGGAAGAGGAGTTGATTGAGTCTGTGAGAAGCTGCCACAGAGAGGTTACAGTCAGGAGAGCCAAGAGCTGTCACAGATGATGAGCTCTGAAAAATATCACAGAAAATAATTAGCATAAAAGCTTTTATTTAAAATTTTACATCTGGAAGTGTGAACTGTTACGCCAGCGTGTGCCCTGCGACCTGCGTTGACCCCGCGGTTGCCGGGGTCCCGCGGTCGCCGCTCCCCGACGGGCGCCGGGTGCGAGGGCCCGTTCAACGCTGCTCGCAGCTTTAATTATTATTATTATTATTTTTCTTCTTTTTCCGCCTCTTTGATCGCCTTTTTGAGGCCTTAACATGCGTCAAAACTCCTGAAAATTTGCAGACGCGTCAGGCACGGCGAAAAATTTAAGAATTTAGGGGTCTTGAGCATGGGTGTGGCAAAATGGCCTCGGTAGCGCCACCTACATTTTTAAACGGAACAGCCCCTCAAGCCCGTTGCGCCTAAAAATCTGAAAATCTGCACACATATGTAACATCCCATGACGCACCAAAAAGTCTCTTGGAGCCATATTCTAAACCCAACAGAAAGTATTTTTATTTTGACCGGAAGGTGAAAAAATTGTGTGTTTTTGGCCATTTCCAGGGGTCGCTTGAACGCGAACTAGTCCTAGACGCATTATCCGATTGACTTCAAAATTTGATAATTGTTCTTAAGACATAGACGAAGTTAAATTGCAAAAGTTTCGACTTTTCATTGAAGGGCGTGGAAGTTATGGCCCCTCAAAGTTCGATTACTCGCCACGAAACAGGAAGTTGCTTTAATTTGCTATATTTCGGCCATACTTTGTCCAAACTGCATCAAACTTTACAGGATTGTTAATGGTACCTATCTGCACACATCCATATGTCAATATTCATACAATTGTTGTAGCGCCACCTATTTATAGCAGGAAATGACATATTTTATAGTGTGATGTCCAGTTTCTAGACGGGTGACCAGATTCACTTCAAATGTTGTCAGCCCCTCCTTGACAATTTTGGAAGAAGGCTCCGAAAATTGTGAGTTTGGGTCGAAGCGTGTGCCGGTTCTGGCCCGTCAAAGTTCGGAAACCCAACTTCCTGTTTGAAACCTCAGATTTTGGGGTAACTTCCTGTTGCGACTCTCTACTTTATCCTACAGATGGAGCCATTGTATTACTCTTTGATGGGTTTTTGGAAGGGGGTCTCTGTGTGTGTGTGTGTGTGTGTGTGTGTGTGTTTGTGTTTGAGGGGAGGGGAAGAGGAGTTGATTGAGTCTGTGAGAAGCTGCCACAGAGAGGTTACAGTCAGGAGAGCCAAGAGCTGCTTTACACGCGATATAAAACTTCAGTTAAATTTGAGCTGTCACTTGAAAAGCATCATGCCAAAAACTAAGGAAATCACTGTAGACTTGAAGAATTGTCGATGCTCAGGAAGCAGGAGAAGGATATACAAAGTTATAACAGCATTTCCCGTCAAGAACTCAATGAGAATCACCGAGAAATTCAAGGAGAGCCACACTTGCAGAACAAGCCTGGCAGAGGTAGGAAGCCAAAGATTTCAATGACCCTGGAAAGAAAACCAGTGAGAGACCTGTCTAAAGAACCCATAAACGCTGCCAAGACACTAGTGAATGACTTAGTTAAGTCTGAATTGTAGCCTCAAAGAAGATTACATGAATTCATGTAATCTTACCATATGTCTCCCCTTGACCAAAGCTGAGCGTGGATTGATGCTGTCTTTACAGTTTGGTTTTGATCAGTTAGGAAATTTCACACGGGGTCAGCTGATTTTTTCGTGTTACTCAGTGTACGGCGACAGGAAAAGTGCACTAGGTCCGGCGTCGAGGTGAACCAGCTGAATATAAGCCACTCAAGTTGACGACAAGTGCATTGAAAAGTAAAAGCTGCTGGCCTTTACCTTTTCTTTGTAAAAGCGCCTGTTCGGCAGTAGTTAGTAAAGTAATATTTTCAGCGTTGTCCACAGTCTCATGACATGTTTAACAGAAGCACAGCACGCTGGTTAAGCTCATGGCAAACTGTTACTAACAGCTAAAATGAAAGCTTGTCTGTATGTAGTCTAACTGGTTAGTTTGTCACTAATCTCCAAATTTTGCAAATTGCTATAAACTTCACTCTCTTAAACCAGTAACAGTCTGAGCTGGACTGATAGGGGTCTGTATGGATAAAGATAAAATCCTAATGATACCCATCCCTACAGCTGGTTAGTGGCTTCGCCCTGACTTTAGGCAGATGAGATATTCACTGTTCAAATAACTTCATTATAAGCCTTGTTTAAGCATAAATGATTTATATATGCACCCAATAACAGAACTTAAAAAAATGCTTTTGCTCAAAGCTCAAAGCTTGTAAACTCAAGTTAAAACTGAGTTTTATCTCCTTTTGGGAGGGGGTATCTGTGTGTGTGTGTGTGTGTGTTGTGTTGTGTTTGAGGGGGAGGGGAAGAGGAGTTGATTGAGTCTGTGAGAAGCTGCCACAGAGAGGTTACAGTCAGGAGAGCCAAGAGCTGTCACAGATGATGAGCTCTGAAAAATATTATCACAGAAAATAATTAGCATAAAGCTTTTATTTAAATTTTTACATCTCGGAAGTGTGAACTGTTACGCCAGCGTGTGCCCTGCGACCTGCGTTGACCCCGCGGTTGCCGGGGTCCCGCGTCGCCGCTCCCCCGACGGGCGCCGGGTGCGAGGGCCCGTTCAACGCTGCTCGCAGCTTTAATTATTATTATTATTATTATTTTTTCTTCTTTTTCCGCCTCTTAGATCGGCTTTTTGAGGGCCTTAACATGCGTGAAAACTTACCAAAATTTGCAGACGCGTCAGGCACGGCGAAAAATTTAATAATTTAGGGGTCTTGAGCATGGTGGTAAAATGCCTCGGTAGCGCCACCTACATTTTTAAACGGAACAGCCCCTCAAGCCGTTGCGCCTAAAAATCTGAAAATCTGCACACATATGTAACATCCCATGACGCACCAAAAAGTCTCTTGGAGCCATATTCTAAACCCAACAGAAAAGTATTTTTATTTTGACCGGAAGGTGAAAAAATTGTGTGTTTTTGGCCATTTCCAGGGGTCGCTTGAACGCGAACTAGTCCTAGACGCATTATCCGATTGACTTCAAAATTAATAGTATGTTCTTAGACATAGACGATGTTAAATTGCGGCAGATTTTGAGTTTTTGTTGAAGGGCGTGGAAGTTATGGCCCCTCAAAGTTCGATTACTCGCCACGAAACAGGAAGTTGCTTTATTTTTGCTATATTTCGGCCATACTTTGTCCAAACTGCATCAAACTTTACAGGATTGTTAATGGTACCTATCTGCACACATCCATATGTCAATATTCATACAATTGTTGTAGCGCCACCTATTTATAGCAGGAAATGACATATTTTATAGTGTGATGTCCAGTTTCTAGACGGGTGACCAGATTCACTTCAAATGTTGTCAGCCCCTCCTTGACAATTTTTGGAAGAAGTCCTCCGAAAATTGTGAGTTTGGGTCGAAGCGTGTGCCGGTTCTGGCCCGTCAAAGTTCGGAAACCCAACTTCCTGTTTGAAACCTCAGATTTTGGGGTAACTTCCTGTTGCGACTCTCTACTTTATCCTACAGATGGAGCCATTGTATTACTCTTTGATGGTTTTTTTGGAAGGGGGTCTCTGTGTGTGTGTGTCTGTGTGTGTGTGTTTGAGGGGGAGGGGAAGAGGAGTTGATTGAGTCTGTGAGAAGCTGCCACAGGGAGGTTACAGTCAGGAGAGCCAAGAGCTGTCACAGATGATGAGCTCTGAAAAATATTATCACAGAAAATAATTAGCATAAAAGCTTTTATTTTAAATTTGTTGCAACAAATTCAGGTTTCTTACAGCATTTTCCTTATTGAAAACTAAATCTACCTGAAATGTATCAATAAAAATCTTCTTTGCAGTTAATGTCACCAGTTTATAGTTTAGTTTTAATAGCATTCCCTGTCACTGATGTGCCTTTATCGTTCTATCAGGGATCATTTATGTGTTTCTTACGGGGGAGCCACCTCACAGGTTGGTTATATTACCTGTTGACCTCAGCTCAGTGAGCTAAGACAATGTTTAATGCAGTGTTTTTCTGATATGAAAATGGATATTATCAGCACATCTAACCTCAGCAGGCCCCTCTTCAGAAACTCATATCTGCAGATGTCAAAGCTGGCTCAAACGTTGTCCACAGTCTCATGACATGTTTAACACGAAGCACAGCACGCTGGTTAAGCTCATGGCAAACTGTTACTAACAGCTAAAATGAAAGCTTGTCTGTATGTAGTCTAACTGGTTAGTTTGTCACTAATCTCCAAATTTTGCAAATTGCTATAAACTTCACTCTCTTAAACCAGTAACAGTCTGAGCTGGACTGATAGGGGTCTGTATGGATAAAGATAAAATCCTAATGATACCCATCCCTACAGCTGGTTAGTGGCTTCGCCCTGACTTTAGGCAGATGAGATATTCACTGTTCAAATAACTTCATTATAAGCCTTGTTTAAGCATAAATGATTTATATATGCACCCAATAACAGAACTTGCAAAAAAATGCTTTTGCTCAAAGCTCAAAGCTTGTAAACTCAAGTTAAAACTGAGTTTTATCTCCTTTTGGGAGGGGGTATCTGTGTGTGTGTGTGTGTGTTGTGTTTGTGTTTGTGTTTGAGGGGGAGGGGAAGAGGAGTTGATTGAGTCTGTGAGAAGCTGCCACAGAGAGGTTACAGTCAGGAGAGCCAAGAGCTGTCACAGATGATGAGCTCTGAAAAATATTATCACAGAAAATAATTAGCATAAAAGCTTTTATTTTAAAATTTTTACATCTCGGAAGTGTGAACTGTTACGCCAGCGTGTGCCCTGCGACCTGCGTTGACCCCGCGGTTGCCGGGTCCCGCGGTCGCCGCTCCCCGACGGGCGCCGGGTGCGAGGGCCCGTTCAACGCTTCTTGCTTTTTTATTATTATTATTATTATTATTCTTTTTCCGCCTCTTAGATCGGCTTTTTGAGGGCCTTAACATGCGTGAAAACTTACCAAAATTTGCAGACGCGTCAGGCACGGCGAAAAATTTAATAATTTAGGGGTCTTGAGCATGGGCGTGGTAAAATGCCCTCGGTAGCGCCACCTACATTTTTAAACGGAACAGCCCCTCAAGCCCGTTGCGCCTAAAAATCTGAAAATCTGCACACATATGTAACATCCCATGACGCACCAAAAAGTCTCTTGGAGCCATATTCTAAACCCAACAGAAAGTATTTTTATTTTGACCGGAAGGTGAAAAAATTGTGTGTTTTTGGCCATTTCCAGGGGTCGCTTGAACGCGAACTAGTCCTAGACGCATTATCCGATTGACTTCAAAACTTAATAGTATGTTCTTAAGACATAGACGATGTTAAATTGCGGCAGATTTTGAGTTTTTGTTGAAGGGCGTGGAAGTTATGGCCCCTCAAAGTTCGATTACTCGCCACGAAACAGGAAGTTGCTTTATTTTGCTATATTTCGGCCATACTTTGTCCAAACTGCATCAAACTTTACAGGATTGTTAATGGTACCTATCTGCACACATCCATATGTCAATATTCATACAATTGTTGTAGCGCCACCTATTATAGCAGGAAATGACATATTTTATAGTGTGATGTCCAGTTTCTAGACGGGTGACCAGATTCACTTCAAATGTTGTCAGCCCCTCCTTGACAATTTTTGGAAGAAGTCCTCCGAAAATTGTGAGTTTGGGTCGAAGCGTGTGCCGGTTCTGGCCCGTCAAAGTTCGGAAACCCAACTTCCTGTTTGAAACCTCAGATTTTGGGGTAACTTCCTGTTGCGACTCTCTACTTTATCCTACAGATGGAGCCATTGTATTACTCTTTGATGGGTTTTTGGAAGGGGGTCTCTGTGTGTGTGTGTGTCTGTGTGTGTGTGTTTGAGGGGGGAGGGAAGAGGAGTTGATTGAGTCTGTGAGAAGCTGCCACAGGGAGGTTACAGTCAAGAGAGCCAAGAGCTGTCACAGATGATGAGCTCTGAAAAATATTATCACAGAAAATAATTAGCATAAAAGCTTTTATTTTAAATTTGTTGCAACAAATTCAGGTTTCTTACAGCATTTTCCTTATTGAAAACTAAATTCTACCTGAAATGTATCAATAAAAATCTTCTTTTGCAGTTAATGTCACCAGTTTATAGTTTAGTTTTAATAGCATTCCCTGTCACTGATGTGCCTTTAATTATCGGTTCTATCAGGGATCATTTATGTGTTTATCTTACGGGGGTGAGCCACCTCACAGGTTGGTTATATTACCTGTTGACCTCAGCTCAGTGAGCTAAGACAATGTTTAATGCAGTGTTTTTTCTGATATGAAAATGGATATTATTCAGCACATCTAACCTCAGCAGGCCCCTCTTCAGAAACTCATATCTGCAGATGTCAAAGCTGGCTCAAAAAATTAAACTGGCTTCAAATTAAAAGGAATTGTAGGTTATTTTGAATTCCTTACCATATGTCTCCCCTTGACCAAAGTCTTTACAGTTTGGTTTTGATCAGTTAGGAAATTTCACACGGGGTCAGCTGATTTTTCGTGTTACAGTGTACGGCGACAGGAAAAGTGCACTGTCGAGGTGAACCAGCTGAATATAAGCCACTCAAGTTGACGACAAGTGCATTGAAAAGTAAAAGCTGCTGGCCTTTACCTTTTCTTTGTAAAAGCGCCTGTTCGGCAAGTAGTTAGTAAATATTTTCAGCGTTGTCCACAGTCTCATGACATGTTTAACAGAAGCACAGCACGCTGGTTAAGCTCATGGCAAACTGTTACTAACAGCTAAAATGAAAGCTTGTCTGTATGTAGTCTAACTGGTTAGTTTGTCACTAATCTCCAAATTTTGCAAATTGCTATAAACTTCACTCTCTTAAACCAGTAACAGTCTGAGCTGGACTGATAGGGGTCTGTATGGATAAAGATAAAATCCTAATGATACCCATCCCTACAGCTGGTTAGTGGCTTCGCCCTGACTTTAGGCAGATGAGATATTCACTGTTCAAATAACTTCATTATAAGCCTTGTTTAAGCATAAATGATTTATATATGCACCCAATAACAGAACTTAAAAAAATGCTTTTGCTCAAAGCTCAAAGCTTGTAAACTCAAGTTAAAACTGAGTTTTATCTCCTTTTGGAGGGGGTATCTCTGTGTGTGTGTGTGTGTGTGTGTGTGTTTGTGTTTGTGTTTGAGGGGGAGGGGAAGAGGAGTTGATTGAGTCTGTGAGAAGCTGCCACAGAGAGGTTACAGTCAAGAGAGCCAAGAGCTGTCACAGATGATGAGCTCTGAAAAATATTATCACAGAAAATAATTAGCGTAAAAGCTTTTATTTAAAATTTTAACATCTGGGAAGTGTGAACTGTTACGCCAGCGTGTGCCTGCGACCTGCGTTGACCCCGCGGTTGCCGGGGTCCCGCGGTCGCCGCTCCCCCGACGGCGCCGGGTGCGAGGGCCCGTTCAACGCTGCTCGCAGCTTTAATTAGGGCCCGAGCAACGAGTTGCGTGGCCCAACGGGGCCATGCAACGAGTTGCAAGGACCCTCTTGTTTTCGGTCTTTATTATTATTTTGCGTGGGCCCAACGGGGCCATGCAACGAGTTGCAAGGACCCTCTTGTTTTCGTTCGTTTATTATTATTATTATTATTATTATTTTTTTTCTTCTTTTCCGCCTCTTTGATCGCCTTTTTGAGGGCCTTAAAATGCGTCAAAACTCCTGAAAATTTGCAGACGCGTCAGGCACGGCGAAAAATTTAAGAATTTAGGGGTCTTGAGCATGGGTGTGGCAAAAATGGCCTCGGTAGCGCCACCTACATTTTTAACGGAACAGCCCCTCAAGCCCGTTGCGCCTAAAAATCTGAAAATCTGCACACATATGTAACATCCCATGACGCACCAAAAAAGTCTCTTGGAGCCATATTCTAAACCCAACAGAAAGTATTTTTATTTTGACCGGAAGGTGAAAAAATTGTGTGTTTTTGGCCATTTCCAGGGGTCGCTTGAACGCGAACTAGTCCTAGACGCATTATCCGATTGACTTCAAAATTTGATAATTTGTTCTTAAGACATAGACGAAGTTAAATTGCAAAAGTTTCGGACTTTTCATTGAAGGGCGTGGAAGTTATGGCCCCTCAAAGTTCGATCACTCGCCACAAAACAGGAAGTTGCTTTAAATTTGCTATATTTCGGCCATACTTTGTCCAAACTGCATCAAACTTTACAGGATTGTTAATGGTACCTATCTGCACACATCCATATGTCAATATTCATACAATTGTTGTAGCACCACCTATTTATAGCAGGAAATGACATATTTTATAGTGTGATGTCCAGTTTCTAGACGGGTGACCAGATTCACTTCAAATGTTGTCAGGACAGACTTAAGGATTTTGGGAAGACTGGCTCCGAAAATTGTGAGTTTGGGTCGAAGCGTGTGCCGGTTCTGGCCCGTCAAAGTTCGGAAACCCAACTTCCTGTTTGAAACCTCAGATTTTGGGGTAACTTCCTGTTGCGACTCTCTACTTTATCCTACAGATGGAGCCATTGTATTACTCTTTGATGGGTTTTTGGAAAGGGGTCTCTGTGTGTGTGTGTCTGTGTGTGTCTGAGGGGGGAGGGGAAGAGGAGTTGATTGTGTCTGTGAGAAGCTGCCACAGGGAGGTTACAGTCAATAGAGCCATGATCTGTCACAGATGATGAGCTCTGAAAAATATTATCACAGAAAATAATTAGCATAAAAGCTTTTATTTAAATTTTTTACATCTGGGAAGTGTGAACTGTTACGCCAGCGTGTGCCCTGCGACCTGCGTTGACCCCGCGGTTGCCGGGTCCCGCGGTCGCCGCTCCCCCGACGGGCGCCGGGTGCGAGGGCCCGTTCAACGCTGCTCGCAGCTTTAATTATTATTATTATTATTTTTTTTTCTTTTTTCCGCCTCTTAGATCGGCTTTTTGAGGGCCTTAACATGCGTGAAAACTTACCAAAATTTGCAGACGCGTCAGGCACGGCGAAAAATTTAATAATTTAGGGGTCTTGAGCATGGGCGTGGTAAAATGCCCTCGGTAGCGCCACCTACATTTTTAAACGGAACAGCCCCTCAAGCCCGTTGCGCCTAAAAATCTGAAAATCTGCACACATATGTAACATCCCATGACGCACCAAAAAGTCTCTTGGAGCCATATTCTAAACCCAACAGAAAGTATTTTTATTTTGACCGGAAGGTGAAAAAATTGTGTGTTTTTGGCCATTTCCAGGGGTCGCTTGAACGCGAACTAGTCCTAGACGCATTATCCGATTGACTTCAAAACTTAATAGTATGTTCTTAAGACATAGACGATGTTAAATTGCGGCAGATTTTGAGTTTTTGTTGAAGGGCGTGGAAGTTATGGCCCCTCAAAGTTCGATTACTCGCCAAACAGGAAGTTGCTTTATTTTTGCTATATTCGGCCATACTTTGTCCAAACTGCATCAAACTTTACAGGATTGTTAATGGTACCTATCTGCACACATCCATATGTCAATATTCATACAATTGTTGTAGCGCCACCTATTTATAGCAGGAAATGACATATTTTATAGTGTGATGTCCAGTTTCTAGACGGGTGACCAGATTCACTTCAAATGTTGTCAGCCCCTCCTTGACAATTTTTGGAAGACTGGCTCCGAAAATTGTGAGTTTGGGTCGAAGCGTGTGCCGGTTCTGGCCCGTCAAAGTTCGGAAACCCAACTTCCTGTTTGAAACCTCAGATTTTGGGGTAACTTCCTGTTGCGACTCTCTACTTTATCCTACAGATGGAGCCATTGTATTACTCTTTGATGGGTTTTGGAAGGGGGTCTCTGTGTGTGTGTGTCTGTGTGTGTGTGTTTTGAGGGGGGAGGGGAAGAGGAGTTGATTGAGTCTGTGAGAAGCTGCCACAGGGAGGTTACAGTCAAGAGAGCCATGAGCTGTCACAGATGAGTTCTGAAAAATATTATCACAGAAAATAATTAGCATAAAAGCTTTTATTTTAAATTTGTTGCAACAAATTCAGGTTTCTTACAGCATTTTCCTTATTGAAACTAAATTCTACCTGAAATGTATCAATAAAATCTTCTTTTGCAGTTAATGTCACCAGTTTATAGTTTAGTTTTAATAGCATTCCCTGTCACTGATGTGCCTTTAATTATCGGTTCTATCAGGGATCATTTATGTGTTTATCTTACGGGGGTGAGCCACCTCACAGGTTGGTTACCTGTTGACCTCAGCTCAGTGAGCTAAGACAATGTTTAATGCAGTGTTTTTTCTGATATGAAAATGGATATTATTCAGCACATCTAACCTCAGCAGGCCCCTCTTCAGAAACTCATATCTGCAGATGTCAAAGCTGGCTCAAAAATTAAACTGGCTTCAAATTAATTTTAAGGAATTGTAGGTTATTTTGAATTCATGTAATCTTCCATCACCTTTCTGTTTCTTTCCATCTCTCTACTCATCTTCTCCCATATGTCTCCCTTGACCAAAGCTGAGCGTGGATTGATGCTGTCTTTACAGTTTGGTTTTGATCAGTTAGGAAATTTCACACGGGGTCAGCTGATTTTTTCGTGTTACTCAGTGTACGGCGACAGGAAAAGTGCACTAGGTCCACGGGCGTCGAGGTGAACCAGCTGAATATAAGCCACTCAAGTTGACGACAAGTGCATTGAAAAGTAAAAGCTGCTGGCCTTTACCTTTTCTTTGTCAAAGCGCCTGTTCGGCAAGTAGTTAGTAAAGTAATATTTTCAGCCTTGTCCACAGTCTCATAACATGTTTAACAGGAAGCACAGCACGCTGGTTAAGCTCATGGCAAACTGTTACTAACAGCTAAAATGAAAGCTTGTCTGTATGTAGTCTAACTGGTTAGTTTGTCACTAATCTCCAAATTTTGCAAATTGCTATAAACTTCACTCTCTTAAACCAGTAACAGTCTGAGCTGGACTGATAGGGGTCTGTATGGATAAAGATAAAATCCTAATGATACCCATCCCTACAGCTGGTTAGTGGCTTCGCCTGACTTTAGGCAGATGAGATATTCACTGTTCAAATAACTTCATTATAAGCCTTGTTTAAGCATAAATGATTTATATATGCACCCAATAACAGAACTTAAAAAAATGCTTTTGCTCAAAGCTCAAAGCTTGTAAACTCAAGTTAAAACTGAGTTTTATCTCCTTTTGGGAGGGGGTATCTGTGTGTGTGTGTGTGTGTGTGTGTGTGTGTGTGTTTGTGTTTGTGTTTGAGGGGGGAGGGGAAGAGGAGTTGATTGAGTCTGTGAGAAGCTGCCACAGGGAGGTTACAGTCAAGAGAGCCAAGAGCTGTCACAGATGATGAGCTCTGAAAAATATTATCACAGAAAATAATTAGCGTAAAAGCTTTTATTTAAAATTTTTACATCTCGGAAGTGTGAACTGTTACGCCAGCGTGTGCCCTGCGACCTGCGTTGACCCCGCGGTTGCCGGGGTCCCGCGGTCGCCGCTCCCCCGACGGGCGCCGGGTGCGAGGGCCCGTTCAACGCTGCTCGCAGCTTTATATTATTATTATTATTATTATTATTTTTTTTCTTCTTTTTCCGCCTCTTAGATCGGCTTTTTGAGGGCCTTAACATGCGTGAAAACTTACCAAAATTTGCAGACGCGTCAGGCACGGCGAAAAATTTAATAATTTAGGGGTCTTGAGCATGGGCGTGGTAAAATGGCCTCGGTAGCGCCACCTACATTTTTAAAACGGAACAGCCCCTCAAGCCCGTTGCGCCTAAAAATCTGAAAATCTGCAACACATATGTAACATCCCATGACGCACAAAAAGTCTCTTGGAGCCATATTCTAAACCCAACAGAAAGTATTTTTTATTTTGACCGGAAGGTGAAAAAATTGTGTGTTTTTGGCCATTTCCAGGGGTCGCTTGAACGCGAACTAGTCCTAGACGCATTATCCGATTGACTTCAAAACTTAATAGTATGTTCTTAAGACATAGACGATGTTAAATTGCGGCAGATTTTGAGTTTTTGTTGAAGGGCGTGGAAGTTATGGCCCCTCAAAGTTCGATTACTCGCCACGAAACAGGAAGTTGCTTTATTTTTGCTATATTTCGGCCATACTTTGTCCAAACTGCATCAAACTTTACAGGATTGTTAATGGTACCTATCTGCACACATCCATATGTCAATATTCATACAATTGTTGTAGCGCCACCTATTTATAGCAGGAAATGACATATTTTATAGTGTGATGTCCAGTTTCTAGACGGGTGACCAGATTCACTTCAAATGTTGTCAGCCCCTCCTTGAGGAATTTTTTGGAAGACTGGCTCCGAAAATTGTGAGTTTTGGGTCGAAGCGTGTGCCGGTTCTGGCCCGTCAAAGTTCAGAAACCCAACTTCCTGTTTGAAACCTCAGATTTTGGGGTAACTTCCTGTTGCGACTCTCTACTTTATCCTATAGATGGAGCCATTGTATTACTCTTTGATGGGTTTTTGGAAGGGGGTCTCTGTGTGTGTGCGTCTGTGTGTTGTGTGTGTGTGTGTGTGTGTGTTGTGTGTGTGTTTGTGTTTGTGTTTGTGTTTGAGGGGGGAGGGGAAGAAGAGTTGATTGAGTCTGTGAGAAGCTGCCACAGAGAGGTTACAGTCAGGAGAGCCAAGAGCTGCTTTACACGCGGTATAAAAACTTCAGTTAAGATTTGAGCTGTCACTTGAGAAAGCATCATGCCAAAAACTAAGGAAATCACTGTAGACTTGAAGAATTGTCGATGCTTAGGAAGCAGGAGAAGGATATACAAAGTTATAACAGCATTTCCAAGCGTCAAGAACTCAAATGAGAAGCGTCACCGAGAAATTCAAAGGAGAAGCCACACTGTGCAGAACAAGCCTGGCAGAGGTAGGAAGCCAAAGATTTCAATGACCCTGGAAAGAAAACCCAGTTAGAGACCTGTCTAAAGAACCCATAAATGCTGCCAAGACACTAGTGAATGGACTTAGTTAAGTCTGAAATTGTAGTCTCAAAGAAGATTACATGAATTCATGTAATCTTACCATATGTCTCCCCTTGACCAAAGCTGAGCGTGGATTGATGCTGTCTTTACAGTTTGGTTTTGATCAGTTAGGAAATTTCACACGGGGTCAGCTGATTTTTTCGTCTTACTCAGTGTACGGCGACAGGAAAAGTTCACTAGGTCCTCCAGCGTCGAGGTGAACCAGCTGAATATAAGCCACTCAAGTTGACGACAAGTGCATTGAAAAGTAAAAGCTGCTGGCCTTTACCTTTTCTTTGTCAAAGCGCCTGTTTGGCCAGTAGTTAGTAAAGTAATATTTTCAGCGTTGTCCACAGTCTCATGACATGTTTAACAGGAAGCACAGCACGCTGGTTAAGCTCATGGCAAACTGTTACTAACAGCTAAAATGAAAGCTTGTCTGTATGTAGTCTAACTGGTTAGTTTGTCACTAATCTCCAAATTTTGCAAATTGCTATAAACTTCACTCTCTTAAACCAGTAACAGTCTGAGCTGGACTGATAGGGGTCTGTATGGATAAAGATAAAATCCTAATGATACCCATCCCTACAGCTGGTTAGTGGCTTCGCCCTGACTTTAGGCAGATGAGATATTCACTGTTCAAATAACTTCATTATAAGCCTTGTTTAAGCATAAATGATTTATATATGCACCCAATAACAGAACTTAAAAAAATGCTTTTGCTCAAAGCTCAAAGCTTGTAAACTCAAGTTAAAACTGAGTTTTATCTCCTTTTGGGAGGGGGTATTTCTCTGTGTGTTTGTGTGTGTGTGTGTGGGTGTGTTTGTGTTTGTGTTTGAGGGGGAGGGGAAGAGGAGTTGATTGAGTCTGTGAGAAGCTGCCACAGAGAGGTTACAGTCAAGAGAGCCAAGAGCTGTCACAGATGATGAGCTCTGAAAAATATTATCACAGAAAATAATTAGCGTAAAAGCTTTTATTTAAAATTTTAACATCTGGGAAGTGTGAACTGTTACGCCAGCGTGTGCCCTGCGACCTGCGTTGACCCCGCGGTTGCCGGGGTCCCGCGGTCGCCGCTCCCCCGACGGGCGCCGGGTGCGAGGGCCCGTTCAACGCTGCTCGCAGCTTAATTATTAACATTTGCAAGGAAGTTTTTTTTATTATTATTATTTTTATTTCTTCTTTTTCCGCCTCTTTGATCGCCTTTTTGAGGGCCTTAACATGCGTCAAAACTCCTGAAAATTTGCAGACGCGTCAGGCACGGCGAAAAATTTAAGAATTTAGGGGTCTTGAGCATGGGTGTGGCAAAATGGCCTCGGTAGCGCCACCTACATTTTTAAACGGAACAGCCCCTCAAGCCCGTTGCGCCTAAAAATCTGAAAATCTGCACACATATGTAACATCCCATGACGCACCAAAAAGTCTCTTGGAGCCATATTCTAAACCCAACAGAAAGTATTTTTATTTTGACCGGAAGGTGAAAAAATTGTGTGTTTTTGGCCATTTCCAGGGGTCGCTTGAACGCGAACTAGTCCTAGACGCATTATCCGATTGACTTCAAAATTTGATAATTTGTTCTTAAGACATAGACGAAGTTAAATTGCAAAAGTTTCGGACTTTTCATTGAAGGGCGTGGAAGTTATGGCCCCTCAAAGTTCGATTACTCGCACGAAACAGGAAGTTGCTTTATTTTGCTATATTTCGGCCATACTTTGTCCAAACTGCATCAAACTTTACAGGATTGTTAATGGTACCTATCTGCACACATCCATATGTCAATATTCATACAATTGTTGTAGCGCCACCTATTTATAGCAGGAAATGACATATTTTATAGTGTGATGTCCAGTTTCTAGACGGGTGACCAGATTCACTTCAAATGTTGTCAGCCCCTCCTTGAGGATTTTTGGAAGACTGGCTCCGAAAATTGTGAGTTTTGGTCGAAGCGTGTGCCGGTTCTGGCCCGTCAAAGTTCGGAAACCCAACTTCCTGTTTGAAACCTCAGATTTTGGGGTAACTTCCTGTTGCGACTCTCTACTTTATCCTATAGATGGAGCCATTGTATTACTCTTTGATGGGTTTTTGGAAGGGGGTCTCTGTGTGTGTGTGTCTGTGTGTGTGTGTGTGTGTGTGTTTGTGTTTGTGTTTGAGGGGGAGGGGAAGAGGAGTTGATTGAGTCTGTGAGAAGCTGCCACAGAGAGGTTACAGTCAGGAGAGCCAAGAGCTGCTTTACACGCGGTATAAAAACTTCAGTTAAGATTTGAGCTGTCACTTGAGAAAGCATCATGCCAAAAACTAAGGAAATCACTGTAGACTTGAAGAATTGTCGATGCTTAGGAAGCAGGAGAAGGATATACAAAGTTATAACAGCATTTCCAAGCGTCAAGAACTCAAATGAGAAGCGTCACCGAGAAATTCAAGGAGAGCCACACTGTGCAGAACAAGCCTGGCAGAGGTAGGAAGCCAAAGATTTCAATGACCCTGGAAAGAAAACCAGTTAGAGACCTGTCTAAAGAACCCATAAACGCTGCAAGACACTAGTGAATGACTTAGTTAAGTCTGAAATTGTAGTCTCAAAGAAGATTACATGAATTCATGTAATCTTACCATATGTCTCCCCTTGACCAAAGCTGAGCGTGGATTGATGCTGTCTTTACAGTTTGGTTTTGATCAGTTAGGAAATTTCACACGGGGTCAGCTGATTTTTTCGTCTTACTCAGTGTACGGCGACAGGAAAAGTTCACTAGGTCCTCCAGCGTCGAGGTGAACCAGCTGAATATAAGCCACTCAAGTTGACGACAAGTGCATTGAAAAGTAAAAGCTGCTGGCCTTTACCTTTTCTTTGTCAAAGCGCCTGTTTGGCCAGTAGTTAGTAAAGTAATATTTTCAGCGTTGTCCACAGTCTCATGACATGTTTAACAGGAAGCACAGCACGCTGGTTAAGCTCATGGCAAACTGTTACTAACAGCTAAAATGAAAGCTTGTCTGTATGTAGTCTAACTGGTTAGTTTGTCACTAATCTCCAAATTTTGCAAATTGCTATAAACTTCACTCTCTTAAACCAGTAACAGTCTGAGCTGGACTGATAGGGGTCTGTATGGATAAAGATAAAATCCTAATGATACCCATCCCTACAGCTGGTTAGTGGCTTCGCCCTGACTTTAGGCAGATGAGATATTCACTGTTCAAATAACTTCATTATAAGCCTTGTTTAAGCATAAATGATTTATATATGCACCCAATAACAGAACTTAAAAAAATGCTTTTGCTCAAAGCTCAAAGCTTGTAAACTCAAGTTAAAACTGAGTTTTATCTCCTTTTGGGAGGGGTATTTCTCTGTGTGTTTGTGTGTGTGTGTGTGGTGTGTTTGTGTTTTGTGTTTGAGGGGGAGGGGAAGAGGAGTTGATTGAGTCTGTGAGAAGCTGCCACAGAGAGGTTACAGTCAGAGAGCCAAGAGCTGTCACAGATGATGAGCTCTGAAAAATATTATCACAGAAAATAATTAGCGTAAAAGCTTTTATTTAAAATTTTAACATCTGGGAAGTGTGAACTGTTACGCCAGCGTGTGCCCTGCGACCTGCGTTGACCCCGCGGTTGCCGGGGTCCCGCGGTCGCCGCTCCCCCGACGGGCGCCGGGTGCGAGGGCCCGTTCAACGCTGCTCGCAGCTTTAATTATTATTATTATTATTTTTTTTCTTCTTTTTCCGCCTCTTTGATCGCCTTTTTGAGGGCCTTAAAATGCGTCAAAACTCCTGAAAATTTGCAGACGCGTCAGGCACGGCGAAAAATTTAAGAATTTAGGGGTCTTGAGCATGGGTGTGGCAAAATGGCCTCGGTAGCGCCACCTACATTTTTAACGGAACAGCCCCTCAAGCCCGTTGCGCCTAAAAATCTGAAAATCTGCACACATATGTAACATCCCATGACGCACCAAAAAGTCTCTTGGAGCCATATTCTAAACCCAACAGAAAGTATTTTTATTTTGACGGAAGGTGAAAAATTGTGTGTTTTTGGCCATTTCCAGGGGTCGCTTGAACGCGAACTAGTCCTAGACGCATTATCCGATTGACTTCAAAATTTGATAATTTGTTCTTAAGACATAGACGAAGTTAAATTGCAAAAGTTTCGGACTTTTCATTGAAGGGCGTGGAAGTTATGGCCCCTCAAAGTTCGATCACTCGCCACAAAACAGGAAGTTGCTTAAATTTGCTATATTTCGGCCATACTTTGTCCAAACTGCATCAAACTTTACAGGATTGTTAATGGTACCTATCTGCACACATCCATATGTCAATATTCATACAATTGTTGTAGCACCACCTATTTATAGCAGGAAATGACATATTTTATAGTGTGATGTCCAGTTTCTAGACGGGTGACCAGATTCACTTCAAATGTTGTCAGGACAGACTTAAGGATTTTGGAAGACTGGCTCCGAAAATTGTGAGTTTGGGTCGAAGCGTGTGCCGGTTCTGGCCCGTCAAAGTTCGGAACCCCAACTTCCTGTTTGAAACCTCAGATTTTGGGGTAACTTCCTGTTGCGACTCTCTACTTTATCCTACAGATGGAGCCATTGTATTACTCTTTGATGGGTTTTTGGAAGGGGGTCTCTGTGTGTGTGTCTGTGTGTGTCTGAGGGGGGAGGGGAAGAGGAGTTGATTGTGTCTGTGAGAAGCTGCCACAGGGAGGTTACAGTCAATAGAGCCATGATCTGTCACAGATGATGAGCTCTGAATAATATTATCACAGAAAATAATTAGCATAAAAGCTTTATTTAAAATTTTTACATCTGGGAAGTGTGAACTGTTACGCCAGCGTGTGCCCTGCGACCTGCGTTGACCCGCGGTTGCCGGGGTCCGCGGTCGCCGCTCCCCGACGGGCGCCGGGTGCGAGGGCCCGTTCAACGCTGCTCGCAGCTTTAATTATTATTATTATTATTTTTTTTCTTCTTTTTCCGCCTCTTTGATCGCCTTTTTGAGGGCCTTAACATGCGTCAAAACTCCTGAAAATTTGCAGACGCGTCAGGCACGGCGAAAAATTTAAGAATTTAGGGTCTTGAGCATGGGTGTGGCAAAATGGCCTCGGTAGCGCCACCTACATTTTTAACGGAACAGCCCAAGCCCGTTGCGCCTAAAAATCTGAAAATCTGCACACATATGTAACATCCCATGACGCACCAAAAAGTCTCTTGGAGCCATATTCTAAACCCAACAGAAAGTATTTTTATTTTGACCGGAAGGTGAAAAAATTGTGTGTTTTTGGCCATTTCCAGGGGTCGCTTGAACGCGAACTAGTCCTAGACGCATTATCCGATTGACTTCAAATTTGATAATTTGTTCTTAAGACATAGACGAAGTTAAATTGCAAAAGTTTCGGACTTTTCATTGAAGGGCGTGGAAGTTATGGCCCCTCAAAGTTCGATCACTCGCCACGAAACAGGAAGTTGCTTTAAATTTGCTATATTCGGCCATACTTTGTCCAAACTGCATCAAACTTTACAGGATTGTTAATGGTACCTATCTGCACACATCCATATGTCAATATTCATACAATTGTTGTAGCGCCACCTATTTATAGCAGGAAATGACATATTTTATAGTGTGATGTCCAGTTTCTAGACGGGTGACCAGATTCACTTCAAATGTTGTCAGCCCCTCCTTGACGATTTTTGGAAGATGTCCTCCGAAAATTGTGAGTTTGGTCGAAGCGTGTGCCTGTTCTGGCCCGTCAAAGTTCGGAAACCCAACTTCCTGTTTGAAACCTCAGATTTTGGGGTAACTTCCTGTTGCGACTCTCTACTTTATCCTATAGATGGAGCCATTGTATTACTCTTTGATGGGTTTTTGGAGGGGGTCTCTGTGTGTGTGTGTGTGTGTGTGTGTGTGTTTGTGTTTGTGTTTGAGGGGGGAGGGGAAGAGGAGTTGATTGAGTCTGTGAGAAGCTGCCACAGAGAGGTTACAGTCAGGAGAGCCAAGAGCTGCTTTACACAGCGGTATAAAAACTTCAGTTAAGATTTGAGCTGTCACTTGAGAAAGCATCATGCCAAAAACTAAGGAAATCACTGTAGACTTGAAGAATTGTCGATGCTCAGGAAGCAGGAGAAGGATATACAAAGTTATCACAGCATTTCCAAGCGTCAAGAACTCAAATGACGCTCACCGAGAAATTCAAGGAGAGCCACACTGTGCAGAACAAGCCTGGCAGAGGTAGGAAGCCAAAGATTTCAATACCCTGGAAAGAAAACCAGTGAGAGACCTGTCTAAAGACCCCATAAACGCTGCCAAGACACTAGTGAATGACTTAGTTAAGTCTGAAATTGTAGCCTCAAAGAAGATTACATGAATTCATGTAATCTTACCATATGTCTCCCCTTGACCAAAGCTGAGCGTGGATTGATGCTGTCTTTACAGTTTGGTTTTGATCAGTTAGGAAATTTCACACGGGTCGGCTGATTTTTTCGTGTTACTCAGTGTACGGCGACAGGAAAAGTGCACTAGGTCCACCGGCGTCGAGGTGAACCAGCTGAATATAAGCACTCAAGTTGACGACAAGTGCATTGAAAAAGTAAAAGCTGCTGGCCTTTACCTTTTCTTTGTCAAAGCGCCTGTTCGGCAAGTAGTTAGTAAAGTAATCTTTTCAGCGTTGTCCACAGTCTCATGACATGTTTAACAGGAAGCACAGCACGCTGGTTAAGCTCATGGCAAACTGTTACTAACAGCTAAAATGAAAGCTTGTCTGTATGTAGTCTAACTGGTTAGTTTTGTCACTAATCTCCAAATTTTGCAAGTTGCTATAAACTTCACTCTCTTAAACCAGTAACAGTCTGAGCTGGACTGATAGGGGTCTGTATGGATAAAGATAAAATCCTAATGATACCCATCCCTACAGCTGGTTAGTGGCTTCGCCCTGACTTTAGGCAGATGAGATATTCACTGTTCAAATAACTTCATTATAAGCCTTGTTTAAGCATAAATGATTTATATGCACCCAATAACAGAACTTTAAAAAAATGCTTTGCTCAAAGCTCAAAGCTTGTAAACTCAAGTTAAAACTGAGTTTTATCTCCTTTTGGGAGGGGGTATTTCTCTCTGTGTTTGTGTGTGTGTGTTGTGTGTTTTGAGGGGGGAGGGGAAGAGGAGTTGATTGAGTCTGTGAGAAGCTGCCACAGAGAGGTTACAGTCAGGAGAGCCAAGCTGTCACAGATGATGAGCTCTGAAAAATATTATCACAGAAAATAATTAGCATAAAAGCTTTTATTTAAAATTTTTACATCTCGGAAGTGTGAACTGTTACGCCAGCGTGTGCCCTGCGACCTGCGTTGACCCCGCGGTTGCCGGGGTCCCGCGGTCGCCGCTCCCCCGACGGGCGCCGGTGCGAGGGCCCGTTCAACGCTGCTCGCAGCTTTAATTATTATTATTATAGGGCCGAGCAACGAGTTGCGTGGCCCAACGGGGCCATGCAACGAGTTGCAAGG
>NW_026116491.1:0-21416 GCF_001640805.2 Lates calcarifer
CTGGACCAATTACACCAGTACTGAGAATGTCTGCCCATGTAGTGAAGGATATTTTGAATTAAGTGTTTAAGTAGTTTTACAGGAGATTCTTATTTATGGCCAATGAGCTGTTCTACCAAAAATTACAGTATAGTGGTGATATTGCTTCAACACTAAGCTATTGCTTTGAGCAAAGCAATAACAATGAAACTCCTTAATGTGCAGGTGACAATAACCCTCTATCCGTCAATATGTCTGTGTTACACAGAGGACTGGTGCCGGAAGGGTTGATATATAGATCAAATTATCAAGGAGGAGATTAAATAAATCTGTTCTTCTACTTTTATGGGCATCTCTTTTGTCAGTGAGATGATAAAAATCAGTAATCCTTTGTCAAATAAAGAATTAGAGCTGGGTTTCTTCCATGGAAGAGAAGTGACCCTGCATGGATTGGAGAAAAATAAAACGGGCATCTATTGATTTTTACCTCACTTTGTCAAGGTCATTGAAATGCTTTTGTAATTGCAGTTTGTAAATGGACCCAATGAAATATTATTGGTCAGATGAGAGGGGCTGCAGGACCGGCCTGAGGAGATAACCCCATTTCGTCCATGTGTAGATGTATTGTCGAGGGAGCAGCAGATAAAATATAGAAATGGAGGGAGATTAAACATTTACATTAACTTAATATGACAAAATGCTGATTCAACCTCTCACATGAGGAACTGCGTGAATTCATTAATTTTCTCTGCTTGCTTAGTCCTTCACAAGGTCACTATAGATCTTCAGCTCAGACAAGCAAAGACAGTCTCCTTGTGTGACTCACTGAAGAATCATATTTAATGATAAAGTTTTGATGTCTACCCCAAAAAAAATTTGACTTTGCATCTTCTCTTTACTTCCAATCCACTGATTCGTTCACATATTTCCATACGGCTGATCTCATTACAGTCAGCGTGAAATGACTAAAGATTTGATTCATGGGGATTTTCATTTAAAGACTGAAGTTTCAGCAAGAACTATTCATATCTTCTATTAAACTAAAAGTACAGATACAACAATTTCAAAACACCACTAATTACAAGTAAAAGTCATGCATTCAAAATCCTGCCCAAGTAAAAGAAGAGAAAATTATCAGCAAACTGTACTTAAAGAATCAAAAGTTAAAGTACTTATTCTGCAATAAAATGAGCCCTGTGACTGATATATAACATTATTAGTTTGTTACAACAGATACACTGATATGTAAGTAGCATTTTACTGTTGTAGCTGGCCGTTAGTGCAGTCTTTCCCAACGTGTGGGTCAGGCCCCTCACAAAGTGGCTTGTCTCTTTGGTGGGATTACTACTAATTGAATCTGAAACATTACCCCTCTGAAATCTCAAATGTCATTGTTTAGCAATGACAAAACTGTCCTCACCCAACATGCACAGTATCATTTCAGCACAGTCTCAGCTATAAATCTGTCTTAACATTTTGTCAATTTAACTAAGTATAAACTAGCCCGAGACCCAAAATGCAAGAAAAATAACACTGGAGTTTGTAAAATTGTATAAATTTTTAGTGGCAATCACTCAAAATATTACTATAGGACAAGGTTGAAAAACACTTTTTCTCCTCCCAAATGCCCAGACAAATGTAAGAAATAAAACTATAACCCAGTCTATTTCCATTTTGTGCCTTTTTCATGGGAAGTCTCTATTTCTGTGAAAATATTAAGAGTAGAAAGTAGCTGAGAATTTCTCAGGCATATATTTAATCAAAATCACTTAATGGTGGGAGATCTGTTGTATGTAATAGTCATTTTTAAAATTTTACTGTGTCTTTCAGCATCAGTTTAACAGCTCTCTGCTTCGCCTTCGCTGCCAAAGTAAGTCAACAAATCTCCATAATCCACCTGCCTGTACTTTAAATAATCCATGTGTCTGTCACTGTATATGCTAGCATGGCACTGATCGTCTCTTTAATTGCGGTTTTATTACCATCATGTGCACTTTGATTCTGCATTTGGATGCTATAGATGATCTCTTCATTCATTCCGGGTGCAATATGTCTCACATCTGTTCTATGCTAAATTCATAACCTCCCTTTCCTCCTCCTCTTCTTCATCTACTCTCCCCACATCTAACTTGTCTTTTTATCTCTATTCTTTGCACAGGCATTGTGTCCTCTGGCAGTCTAAGTAGCTCATTGTTGTGGGGAGAATGATCTCTCATGGGAGCCATAGCCAGTCGAGAGTGGATTGCCTCAGTGAGATGCATTTTTACTTTGTCTGTCAGTTGTGATGAGGGATAAGAAACATTGTGTTCTTATGAGACGCCCTGAATCAAATATGGGAATTGTGAAATGCCTGATAAAAAACATTTCTTTACATATAGTTGTTAAGGGAAGCGATATAGAAAGCTAAAGCTATATCAATTCCCAAGGTGATATAAGACCTTGCTGGATACCTGTGCATCCAGAGTAATATACATTCCCTGCTGTTTATCATAGTCACCATGCTTTACATGTGAAATATTGCTGTTCCTGTAACATGTGCATTGGTCTTTGTTATAGTGTTAGTTGTTGACATGTTGCTGCACTAATGTCACAAAGAAAAATTAGTGTTCTTTAATTGACCTTGGCAGAAAACAGCAGTCTGATTTTGACCTTTATGTCTTTATTTCCTTTTAAAAATGTCATACACTGGTGAAGGCAGAGCTACTATTCAGGAGCTGAATTCAATACTATTTGTGTTGGGAGGGGGGGTATCTTATCTTATCTTAAAGTTCAAAACCTAAATATGTTCAGTTTACTATCAAATAAGACAAATACAAGCAGCAAATCCTCACACCTGAGGAGCTGACACTAAAAAGTTTTAATTTAATTTTGCCTTGATCAACTGATTGGTTAGTCATTTCAGTTCTAAATATAGGACTATATCCATTAAATCTAGGTTTATCAAAGGTTGGTTTGGTTTTCAAGGACTTCTGTATTAAAAGCCAAATCATATCCTGAAGCCAGCAGTCATAATAATGATGTGAACAGTATTTACCAGTGGGAATTGGTAATTACGTTAAGTCAGATATGTTATGAACATGACTTTTGTGTCTGGGTCAAGGACACTTAAGATGAAGCCAATCTGCTCTACTCCCTTATGTAGTTGTTGTTAGAGCTGAAACAATTAGTTAATTAGTCAACAGATTAATTTAATTAATTCATTAGCAACTATTTTCTTAAGTGATTAATTGTTTAACTCACTGTTTGGGTGTCTTTTTATTCATTCTCTGGTTCCTGTATCTAGTCAGGATTTGCTGCATTTCTTTTTCATTTGTGGGTTTGAGAGTATAAAATTTGCCTATGGGAAATATTGATGGACACGTCTTTGCATATTTTATAGACCAGAAAATTACTGTGATTGAAAAAGGTGTTGTTATGTAGTGTATAAATGCAGTAGTTGCTTTAAGAGTAAAGTTTAAATGCAACTGCTGACTAATTAAAAGGAAGCAGCTATTACATCCCTTGTACAGCTTTATAGGAGGTGAGCAAATTGCAAATCAGCAGGCATCTGCATAACCCTAAATGACACCTTAAGAGATGAAAATAAAAACATTTATTGACTAAACTATGATTTCTCAAAATGCACTATTACTTCAGTGTTTTTTTTGTTTTGTTTTTTTTCTTGTTTGGTTTGTTTAGGTTCAAGCTGTGAAATTACTAATGAAACTCAACATGGGGAACAGAAGTCACATGGTTTATTAGAAAATTGTTTACCTGATACCTTTATTGACCTGACGTCCAGTAGGGAAAGTGAGCTCAAGTCTCATTATAGTTCCTGCAAACATCAACAAAGTTTGTTGTCTTTGCATGCTGAACACAGTGACTGCGAGGACTCATTTCACTTGTATTGACTAATGGTCGTTCACTGTAGTTACTGTGAACAATACAGGAGATTTTAAACTGTCTGTAAAGGTGAGATACTATTACTACTGCTATGATAATAATAATAATAATAATAATAATAATAATAATAATGATAAAAAGGAATTAAATCAAAGGATTTAAAGGAGCCAGAGAAAAAGGGGTCACCATGTAGCTAATTTTGCTTGCTGCAATGCTGTGAGAGCCCACCAGCAACTCTCACTTTGTCTGTGATCTCTCCCCAATCCCTCTGCCCTGTAGCAATCCCTCAGCAGCCAGCAAGGTCTGTGTGACCCCTGAGGGCTGTCCAGCCAATGAACTCCTCATGAAGAGAGAGACTCCAACACAAAGTGGCTTTAACGATAGTTAGGCTGAAAAAGGAGACGAAAACGTGTGGTACGAGAGTCTAATCACCACGCTCACGGGCTTCTCGAGACAGAAGGTGCCAGACTTCACCATGAAGCTAAAAACCATCTTAAGGGAGCAGAAATCAATGAAATACACTCAGCCTAAGAACTGTGTATGGCCTGCTTTTGAAGTGCTGTTGTGTTCAAAAATACTGAAACAGCTTGAACGTTTTTTAACTTCACATCCCTGTCTTGGGAATATGTGTGAGTACATTACTCCAAAGAACAAAGCAGACAATTGATTGATGGGTCCAAAGTATTCCAGTATTCTGCAAAGTATAAAACACCAGATGACGAGGCAAACATACACTATCAAACTTTCACTCTCACAAAGCATATTGTGTATTTTTGAAGTGAGCGCAGAGGTTGTTTTTTTGTTTTGTTTTTTTACCTGTGAAAAATCTTTTGAGGTATGTCTTGTTAAGATATTTCCAAATAGTTTCCATCTGTCCAAAAGCCTCCACAACATTTTGGAATAAACTCAAAGTGCATGTAGTGAAATATCTCCATCTTTTAGTCAGTTATGCAGAAAATAACGAGGCTCTGTTTCCTTCAAATTGTTCTGGGAAGTCCCACTTAAATTCCTGAACCCTAAGATCACATCAGGATACATTTTCCACTGAAACTAGATGAATTAGCAATAAACAATAAAAAGCATCACCTCCAGCTCACTAATGACTACCCATGATCCTCCTCTCCTTCCTCCACATATTCCACCAGGGAGAAGGAGAGTGATGTGGGGTGTGCCTGAAGTTTTCTGCTTACCCTTATTGCTTTTGCTGCCGAAGACAATATTATTATCTCCAGCTGCAGGCCTCAGAGCACACAACTTGTAAATAATAAACCAAGCTGGACAGAAGCCTGTGAGGCCACTGCTAATCCTGGTATTATTCCACTTTTATTGTTGCTATTTGCTCATTATTTCTCATCTCCTCTGGCTGAAGACAGCCAGTTAAATTATTTTCATTCCATTGTTTTCCTCTGCCACAAAGGCCAAATTAGCATTGAGGACAGACAACATTTAGAAATGCCTTTATTCCTTTTTAGCCCTCCTTTCCTCACTCTTGACCCCGTAAGTGCCCACGAGGCATCACAAACTGTCAATGTGGGTGTTAGTAGATGCTGTAAGTTCTGAACATAATTATGAATAATGTTTTTTATTATGTTTTAATTTGCAGCATCTTCTCATTTAGGGACATTCAGGAAACAGTAGGTAGTTCTCTCCTGATTGACATTTTGGGAGGATGAGACCTAGACAAAGCTAAACCAGATTGATGTTTTGTTCAAAATCCAATTCGAGTAGTGATAATCAGCCATCTCAGGGTGGTGGTTGAGCCTCCAGAGAGCTGCAGTATTCTGTTTTTGCTGAGAACTGTAACGTTTCACCCAGGTTTGACTCTGCAACATCTTTCTTATGGGAGGAATGACTCTGACAAAGCCTCAGGGCAAAACTAGTTGTTCACTTCAATGTGCTCATTGTTGCTCTGAAGACACCTAAAGATATGAAGTTAATGAAATGGCTGTGAAGGCTCTCACTATATGGAACATTACTTTCAGAGCAGTGTGAATAATTATTCTTGCTCTTACCAAGAGCAAGAATATTAGTTCTCTGATATAAGTTCTACTGCAGTAACATGCAGTCCCATGATCAGTCCCATGATCATGGGACTGCATATAAACAGCACACCACTTTCATGACTTTTCACGTCATGTCTGCACATTTTAAGCTTTTCACATCATTTAACACCCTTCAGTCCTCATGTCATATAACATTAACATTTGGTTAGGGTTAGTGTTTAGTAAGTAGAGAAATGACATGGCAGGAAACGACACACAAAAAGCAACAACTGTATAGTAATAACACTTGAAATGACTTGAGGAAATTGGTGTGTTATTCATACGTGATACCAGGCTGCCTGCACAAAAAATCTGCACCTCTAATTCTTTCAGAGCCTTTCAGATACTTTAAAAGGGAACTGCAGTGATTTTCCTCATTAACGTCTGTTTACACCACTGCACGTGTCAAAAAAAGTTGTGTGGAGCCTTTTTAGCACCAGAGGAAACTACACAAAATCTGATGAATATCCTCAAGTGATGCCAACTTGAGTCAGCATCAATTGGGAATAAAGACTACAGGTTTGAAAATGAAAAAATCTGGGAGTGTGGAATTAGAAAGAAGTGACTTTACCATGCCTCCATAGCCCATTCCTCATCTCAGTTTGAGGCTAGAACCTTGAGGCTATGTTTAGCTTTCCATGAGTCAATGCAATGCTAAATCAGTGGAGCACTGCCTGAACGTGTTTTCATCAACTGTGTTACCAGTGCATCCTCAGAATCACATGATACATGTGTTGATTGTAAAACATTTACTAGTCTACAGGTGTTGTACTCCATTTGAAATATGCAAGAGTGAAGAAAAAGAGGGAAAAACTTGTTGGTCTCAGGTGGTTTGGAGTCGTGATCAGTAAAAAGCTGTGATGACAGCCTTCATTACTCAGCAGGTCATTCAATTAGGGGAGAATATAAAGAGCAGAAGACCTCAGTTTTAATGGTGATGTATAATCCCTTGGGACAAACAGTGGGGAGAGAATTTTTTTCCTGGAAATTGCACTCACTTCGAAACATGAAATGAGCAGGTAGATTGTAATTGCTGCTTTATACCTTTTTCAGCTTGTTCATCAGTGAGCCCAGTATTTAAAAACCAACAGAGTCCTGGGTTAAGATAGCCTTTCTCAGCTGCTAGAGAACTGGAGACAAATGTGAGGGAAAACAGATGTAGAGATCCTCACTGTGTGTAATCCACAGTTCTGACTTCTCTGTACTCAGGTATAAAAATTCACAGTGAACATAGATTTCCCAATGCTAAGTGCAGAGCACACAAAAGGCCTTGGGCTAGTACCACAGTAACGATATGACTGTGAAGAAGTGCATTGCTAACAAAGAGTTTGCATGTCAAAACAGACAGTACAATTGGGAAATTTGCATGTGTGCACTATGAGCTTAGCAGCCAGATATCACATTGAAATAAAGTAGGATTGAAAAAATTAGGCTCTTTGTGTGTTGAATAGCTATTTTTGCTGGTTTTTATTTTTTGCAGTCATTAAAAATGCAAAAGGTGCAATGATGCCAGACTTTGGGGAACAGAGACCTTCCTGTAACATCATGTCTTATCCACTGTTTTTTGTTTGTTTGTTTTTTACCTTTAAGGGGGCTAGAAATATAGGGCATATTGTGAAAATATGCATTTAACTCATTCTGACAAAATTATCCAAGATGAATCTGTTCAAAACAGCTGAATCAGAGCCAGCATGACCAAAATGGAGCCTTCACTTATCAGCCACCACTTTTCGGTTTTAGTGTTGTGGCTGAAAGATGTATAGTCAGCTGTTGTGCTAAGAGCAGAATAAAGTGCCAATGAAGAATAAACATATTTTAGTGCAAAAAAACAACTTCCATAAACAAAGTCATAAAGTCATGAAGTCGTATTACGTGAATTAAATATGGTATGGTCAGAAAGATTCCAGTATCTCAGAAACGGCTGATCAGTTGAAGGTTTGGGGCCATCTCCTGCCAATGAGAGAATTCAGAGGCAAAACAGCAACTTGCACATACATATACAGTATCTACTGTGTATTGTTTTGATTGCACTGCACAGTATTCTTTTCTTTCAAGATAGTCACTGTTAGAGGAAAAGTGAGGGGATCACCAAAGTGATTACAGTTTGTCCTGAGGAGGGTTTAGAAGTGTGTAGCCAGTTTCATGGCAATCCATCCAACAGTTGTTGATGCGTTTACCTTAGAACCACAAATGTGAACCTCATGGTGGTGCTAAAGGAAAAGTCTTACAATCACCAAAGTCATGAGGATTCATCAGCTGGGAGCCTTGGATATTGGTATCAAATTTTACCAACCAGATGCTGTGTTGTGCTCAGTACTAATTTTTGGTCCTGAAGTATGTCAGTCAGCTCCAGTCATTACCTGGGGTGATGATGCATAGGCAGATCCCAGCACAAGTAGCTATGTCTGAACTTAAAGCTGCCAAACAGCAAGCTGGGCGTTGCTTTCATGACCATGATAAAGCTGCAGTGGGTCATCGCCACCTAGGCAAAATAATGTCTGCTGGGCCCACACATCTTAGATTCTGTTTAGCATGCTAAGGATGGGATCATAATGGATCAAGGAATACAGCCTTCCTTGTATCAAACTTGCAGACTGGTGTTGGTGAGTAACTGAGGAAGAAAGCTTTTCCTGGTACAAATTAGACCTTTGATTGTGGTGTAGTGGTGTTATCAATAGATTTGTAAAGTAAATTGATTTTTAAACAACAATGCAACAGCCACTGCTGTGCATGCTGAGAGAATGAACTCCAGTTCCTTTGTAACAAGGTCTTTGACAATATTTTTATCTTTTTTACCATGGAGAGAGATAAAGGAGACTAAGTTTATCTACAACTTGCCACCAGGTTTTGATATTGTAAACTCCTCCAGACTTCCTCGCTGACAGCAAGAAATACAGTTACCTACTGCCATATAATAGTGGCATATGAGATTTACTGCATGTAATACAGCCATTGTGTTTCATGTATAAAAGAGGAGTGCTGCCATTTTATAGACGGCTTCCTGTCACAGCCGTACCTTTTGGAGAAAGACAGACTTCTGGCGAAGTGGCTGCACCTGTCACCTTCTTCAAAGGGTCTTCGTGCATCTTGTCACAACTTTCCCATCCCCCATTGTGGAGGGAGCACTGGCTGGCAGGTCTCCATTGATCTGTTCCAGAGCTGTGATAATTGGGCCATTAAGATCTCAAAAAGACACCCAGCATGTGGCAGAGACAGAGCCTAACAGTCTGCCAAGAGAGAGGACTTCCAACTCCTTGGCATCACTTGTGATGATTTCTTTGCTATGCCATGAAATACATGTAGGAACAGCATGCTTACTTGCTGTACTTTGAGATATAAAAGGTGGTAGAATGGATTAAACAGAGAGGTGTTAAATGCACTGCAGTAGGCTCCAGAGGTAAGATACTTACATGACAAATGTGAATCACTTTAACTGAAATGTACCATTCACCAAAGGTAAAACTAACATTATCATTTCAATTAAAGTGACTTGGCAAACTGACAATCAAATGATTACAAAGAGATACAGGACTCAAAACAAGTACAAATAAGAAGCAAAGCACCACAAAGAGAAATGAAAATGAGTTCCAAAAGGGAGACACAAAACGACCAAAAGGTGCAAAACAAGCACAAAGAGATGCAGGACCCATAACAATTACAAAAGATGCAAAAACAACTACAAAGCTATGTGAAATGACCACAAAGAGGAACAAAACAATCTCATAAAGACACATAACTACAAAAACATACAAAAACAACTGCAAAGAGGCACAAAACAACTTCAAAGAGATGCGAATGGCTACAAAGAGACACAAATTTACTTCAGAGTTTTGTGAAACATACATACATACATGTTCATGCTCACTGGCCTGTAGTCTCATAATCTGTCCATAGGCTAATGTAAAACTCATTAATGAAAAACTGAAAGTTAACCTGTGCTCAAGCAAACACACACATCTGGCTAGCCTGGCTGGGATTGCACCATGGACCAATGAAAGAACATGGAAATAATTTGGAAGAGAAATTGATGGCAACTGCCAACACTACAAGTCTCAGAGTCGTAATAAGGTTGCTTTCTGCCCCATTAAGTATCTCCAGCCTGGTGTCCTTCCCATCACAAGCCCAAATACTCATCACCCAACTCTATTAATTATAGTTTTATAAAATCAAATCCAACACATACAGATGTTAGGTGAATGTAGCAATTTTGTATCAAGACAAGAATGTACAAGTCAGCCTATTGTATGTCTGTAAAAGATTTTGAAATGGTCCACATCTTTTCAATACATATCTTAAAAATATATTTTTGTTTGAATGCTTAGTACTCTCTACTGATCCTGTATTCCAAAAGTTCAAAAGAAATTCTGGTTTATTACGACTAGTTTTTGTCATTGTTTCCACCAGTTATGATGACAAAGTAAGTAAGCTGAAATCTGGGATCATGGTGATAATGCTACAGTGAAGTAAGAGGGGAGATAAGTGTCAGATTATCAGACAGATTGTAAACAAACCACCAGTCCATTATCTAAACCACTGTATTTATAGGGAAAATCTGAAGTCAGTGTACTCAAAACATTGGTGAGAATTAAAACACCTTAGTGCTCAACCTTCTGACATGTTTACAGTATGGGTAATTATTTTACTGTTTGCATCTGTTTCCCCACTCCAAACTAGTTAAACTGTAAGAAAAAAACAAACAAAAAAACAAAAAAACAACATCTAAACAAATTAATTCTATATATTCCCCACAGCTGGTACAGAAACAGAAGTGACTTCCATCTGTTGTAGGAAATCTTTGTCACATTCTTTCTTTAACCACAGCATTCAGGTGAGAGAACACACCCACACATTTACTGAAGAGTTATCCCTGTCACTGATTTTGTGATTAATCTCATTATAGTATCCTGTCAAGTAACCATCATCCTCTTGTTAAGACTCAACACCTCTGATTCTGAATCTGTTTGCAGAGCTTGAACAGTTTCAAGTGGTTTTATGTCACATTTCTTTCCTTTGCTGAAAGCTAAAAAAAAACTATTCATTATATTTAGCCAAAACAGTATAGACAGTTTGTACAAGGACCTGCGTGATGCCAACAAATGTAGCCACTGGAGGATGAATTCATGTTTTTTTTTCTTCACATATCTCTTTGAAATATCAACAATTTCTAGATATTACACATATTTGAATGAACGTTTTTGATTCAACAGATTCACTCATTCCTTACAACAGATAGAAAAATCAAATTGAATTGAGCCTTTCATGCTGCACTTGATGACCTTGCTGTCTTGCTTGCTCAAGGCTTTCCGTCATTGTTGATGATGATGCTGCCGTTATGTAAGTAAAAGGATTTTTGGGGGGGTGTTTCACTTATGTCATTGTGCTGCAATGCCCTGATGCCCTTTACATGTCTTCACCAACATTTCTTACACAGCCTTTTGGCAGATCGTCTCAAACTGAACAAAGGGGTTTGCTCTTCCAACAGTGTGATGAAACTGAAGAGTGGTGCTTTAGTCCTTCACATCAAATCCCTAAAAACACAGACAGGACGAACATTTGACCAGTTCTCAGATATTTCATTTGTGACAGAATCAGGTAATGGCTTCTTTTTTCTTTTCAACCATAGAGCAGAGTGTCAAACTTTGAAAAGCAAGAAAAAACAGGATTAGTTGCCTGCTTAACTGACTAATTATTCCATTATATGGTTACAAAAGGCAGCACTTACTACTATTACAGAGATAAGTAAGGAAATATAAGATAAATATTTGTCATGACTACATCTCTCAGTAAATGCTTTGTGTACTTGTCACCTTGCATCATTTCCATTTACTTGAAGTTGAAAGGACTGGTTTTTACGTTCAATTTTCAGGGTATTTAAGTATTATTGTTATGTGCTTTGTGTTGTTTGAATTAAATTATATTTTACCATCCAGGTAGACATATTCTATTCTAGGCTTTCTAGATGTCATATAATATTCATATCATATATTTTATTATACATTCACATTCTTGAAATTAGGTTACAGCTGTGTGCTTAGTGTTTTCCTATCCTGATGTCATGTGATTCTGGTTGGCAAAGATTGCGTTTATGGCAAATAAACTATGGCTAAGGTATGGTTAAGATTTATGCCGTGCCTTTCAGCCATCTCTTGTTTGTCTGACAGAACAGATACACTCCTGTTTTAATCAATCCACACACAGGCCACTTAATGGCTCACATTTTACTCACAGTATACTCCTACAAATGCGAGCCAAAGCATATTTTTTACCCTCCAAGTCTATTTCCTTGCATTTTATGTGTAATTACTGTGGGCTCTAAACACAGCCAAAACGCAGGTGACCTGCAATCTAATACTGTGCCTGAACACCTCTTGTGTAGACACATACAGAGCACTGTGTCTGCTGCTGCTGCTCTGCTAATGTGCTACTCATACTACGCTTTTTGTGTAAACACAGTGTCAGGCTACTAATACTCTTTGTTGAGGTTCCTGAAGGATTGCGATTAACAATTTTTGGTTTATTAAAAGGTGAACATCAATTGCAGGTCTCCGCTCTCCTGCATGACAGTTTCATGTGCTACACATCCTGACCTCCACACCTTTACAATGTGCCTCGCTACATTTAAAGCACACAACTTCCTTCATTGGCACTAAATGTTGGCAGCGAACATAAATCATTGCGTGCATATTCGTCCATTATTAACCAACTCCTAGTTAGCGAAATACATCCATCCACATCCTCTGGCTATTTTTTGCTTTGATATATGTCTGCCTCATTATTTCCTGCTCTGGCACTGAACATTGCCTTTGAACATAAATTGCTAATGCACAATAGTTGCATATGATGTGTTTTATTATCATGCGTAGTTATTGGCATATGGATTTATGTTGAAAGACTAGGTGCTGTCATTCCTTACAGCACATAACCAGCATACTTCTTTTGATGCCATTTTGACACACTAGAAACTCTCTGAGCCTTAGATGACAGCATAAAAACAAACATTTGCTTGGAGAGTAACACAAGCATTTGTTTTCCTGAAGCTGTATGGATGTGGGCAGAATTATTTTTTGTTAGGTTTAAGAAGGGAAATGAGATAAGAGGTGAGGCTAACTGTTAAAGGAAAGACATGTCTTGTGATGGTATCACTTTCAGGCTGAAGGTCAGGACAATTGATGTCCAACTCTTCCCTGTAATAAATAGTGTTGCCCACAGGGGAAAATGCCAGAAAAGCTGGTCAGTGTCTAGGTGGTCTTTCTTTGATACGAGGATCAATGTTAGAGAATTACTCCCTCCAGCCACCATATGTTTTAATTGCTGCAGTGTCACTTCTGATAGTGATGCTGATGTTATTTTTTGACCCTGCAAGCATACAGTAGCTTTGGGAAAGTCTGATGATAACATAGTAGTTGAAACATCTGCCCGCTATATCTCATGAATTCTATTCATGAAATATATTTCAATACAGTATTTCTATTTATAGATTTATTGCCAGTCCTATTATATTATTCCTTAATAAATTCATGCCTTATATCCCTTTAATCTCAACCTAATTTATAAAAAGTCGTTCAACCTCAACAACAAAAACCTGCAATGAATAAAAGATGCAAATCCAACTAAACATCCCACTGTTTCTCCTCAGCATATTTCTCTGTGAAGTAATTCTGTCTTTTCATGGTGTGAGGAGTGGATATTTATACGTTTGGCCTTGCCCTGGCTTTATTGCCAATGTAATTGAGGGATAGGCTTTCATTGGAGAGGTCCTATCACTACAGTGAGGAGACCTGGCAGGCGATAGTACGCAGGGAGACCAGCACAGCCAAGCCATTTGCTGTGCCAGGCATTTCACATCATTGTGAATTCCATCATCGTTGTGCCTCAGGCAGATGGAATGGAAAATATCAGCCACAAAAATAATTAGCTAATGGAGAGCTTCTTTTGACCGACGGCTTGCCATCTTGCCTCTTGTGTGATTGTCTCCATCCATCTGCATCTGTCACAGATGTTTTATTTACTTTTCAAATTTGGGGTATTTAACTTCTCTCCTCCATCGCTCCTTCAATAGCAGATCATGAAGACAACATTCCTCAACACACTGAGTTGAGTGCTTTTTCTTCTGTTACTCTTGTATTATTCTATTCTGATCATCTGTTCAACAAAGATGATCAGAATGACCTTCTAATGACTTTCTAATCACATGCATGTATAATTTATGTGTCTGGGCCTGGGGCTTAGCTTTTAGTTTATCAATTTCATTAAGCCTAATCAGCCTAATAGTTAGCCAGTGGAGACTGTAACAACATTTAGCAAGATATAGCAAAGATATCTTACATAAATACACACCTGATAAAATCAACTAAACATTACTTTTTTGTAAAACATAACCATGATTGTTTCATAACTGTAACCATTACGATGAGGGTCCCCTAACCTTCGCAAAGTACTTATTTTAGCCCAAACCATGATCTTTCCATAACTCTACCCAGGATGTTTTTGTGCATAAACCTAACCCATCATTATCCATAGCATTGTCACATCATATGACAAGATTTATCTTAAGACCCAACCCCAAGGTTGAGAGGAGATCAAGACGATAAAAATGGTCATCCAAAAGAAATGTGTTAAGCAAATTTTGTGCTAAATCATGTTTGTCAAGGAGTAAACTCTAACTACTAATTTGTATACAGCAGTATTTTGTTGCAGTAACAATACCATTACTCAACTCCATGACCCTCATAGACTTATGGACAACAAGTAATGTAACAGAGTCCTTTGATCAAGTATACCATCTGTATACTGTTTAGGCCTTGGGTCGGTGAATATATTTTTCAGATTGTGTTAAAGTGTAATAGAACTTGCATAAGCAATGTGGCATAAACCGATTACGTGGGTTTGAGTTGTTGTTCAAAGATCATTTCACTAACCTCTCAGTGCCATTAAAACATATTCAAACATTTCAGCTTTAACTTTTAAAGAGAGCACAGGTGTCAACATCCTTGATCTGCATGACCTTTAGCTGACTCATCTCTGCTGCATGCTGGCCAACACCCACAAACCCCTTCCAAGCTCTTAGTCATGTCCCTGTTTTGGCTGCATTAAGACTCAGAAACCTGTTTATCATTCTTTGTGGAACATGGATTTGACCTTCTTATGTCTGCTAATACGAAAACCTTATGTAAAATGATTTTTACAAGCTGATGTTTCCCTGTTTAGACAGCCATGACAAAATATGTTACATAAAGAAATTATTTTGTAAAGACAGCTATATGTTTTTTTTTTCATCTTGATACCTAAATTCATTAAATGTTTTAATAAGGTACAGTATCTCTTTGGTTATTTTTATCAGACGACACAAACACAAATTTGTCAGTACCGTGACTGTCACGCACATTTAGTAGGAACAGAGATGAATATATATGATAATTGATCTCACCACATCCATCTGAAATAATCTGTTCACAATCTGCCCTCTGAGATACTCAAATTGGTTTACGTCAAGAGTATGTTCACCTCTCAAAAGGCAAAATCCAAGGTGAACCATCTTCACATCATCAGAGTCGGCAATGTGTAGCGTGGTGCTTTGACACAGCTCTTGATTAAGTGAGTCAATTGGCCCAGGGAGGACACTTTCCTCCTATTGACCCTGCTGATGTTCATCAGCAATAATCTCAGCAAGTGTTTGATAGGAAGTGCTCCTTTCATCGAGCAAAGGCATTCTACTCCTGGCACCCTCATCTCCCATGCTTCAGGAGAATTGCCAGCTGACTTTAAATGAGGGCCAGCTGACACCCTTCAGCGAGTGTAGATGAACCGAACTATGAGATGTCATTCAACAAAGCTATCAGGAGTTGAGGGAAAATGACTTATGGTTGAAAGTTCAGGTGTGTGTGCAGATGCCTCTATCATAAAGTCCAGCTTAGTCAGACTCTCTTGTCATCTGGCTTCACAACCAGTCTCATAAAGCTTGGCATTAAACTGTCTATGTTAATCCCCTACATTTTCTTATACATGTATGAGTGTGTTCATATGTTTGTCAGAGCACATTAAGATTACCAAAATTAAAGTGCTCACTCATTATTATGCTTTGTGTTTCAGAGCTGAATGGCAGACAGAGATGGAAAGAAAACCTTCAGGTTTTCTGTTTCAGCCTCTTGGACTAGTCTGCAAAATGAGACTGATATCTGGCAGAATTGAAGATTATTGTAAACTCTGTGGTAATGACTTGTTAATAAATAAAATGGTAGGGTCTGACAAGCCAAACTCATATCAATGAATCATGCTACAGCAGATCATTGACAGATCATATTGATAGATGTATGAACTTGATGAACAGGAGCCCTCTTTCACAAGTGTGCAATAAAACATAAAGGGAACCAATAATAATGTAAAACAAAGCCTTACAGTAATAGGTTGTAAACAACAATAAAAGAGGCTGTAAAATACCAATAATTAAAGAAAAATGTATGAACAAAAGTGAAATTTATAAGCAAGTTAAAATGAATGCTGCTGAGGTGCTTAAGCTAAACAGGAAGTTGATCCAGAGCCAGGTGCAGATAAGAGCAAGTCTAAATCCTCTATTATTTTTTTTTTCTATTATTAAAATTAATTACTGAAATAATTATTCAGATTTAGAAGATGTGCAGCCTTGATGACAGTATACATTCTCTGATTAATGTCTGCTTTATAATCGTCTTCTCACTGAGAATAAAAAGGTTTTTTATCTGCCATGAAGTCACCTCATGTTCCTCTAAGCCACACTGATGGAACAACAACAAGGCTGATGACACTGAACCCGTCACAGGCTTTTTATACATTTACTGCAACATCTCGACTGATTCTCCTCTCGAGCAGGTTACACAGCATGTTACCGTGGTGATCTATCCAGTTTAAAGTGAACTCGATTTCTGGACAAAGCCTGAGTTAAGCCCAAATGCCCTCTGGTTGACCTATCAGTCCTGCTCTGAGTAGCCTCTCACCAAGTCTCCTGCTCACAACACAAATCTACTGAAACCAGGGTGAGATGAGAGGATATTTTGTGATAATATACTAGATAACCAGTCATGCATTTACACTGCCAACATCACTGTATGATTAAATCATGATTTCTTTCTATTTTTGTAGTTACCAGAGAGATTGGCAAATGTGTTGACAGATAATAGTTTGTCTGTCTAGACATGTTTTCCACAGCTGACATTTCCACACTCACTGACCATCACATATGCTTCTTTACTCCGGATGTGACTTTGTTGATGATCAGTCAAACTCATGTAAAAGTCACTACTTTATCTCATAGTTTTTCATTTCAAAGGCTACAGAAGTAATCTGATTTATGCTTGAATACGCGAGTTTTACTAGTAATGAAGTATTTTTATTGTTGTACTGGTATTGTTATCAAAGTAAAGCATCACAGTACTTCTCCACTGGCTCTGTGACACAGTTTCAACAGAAATTGAAAAGTAACTCCTCAAAGACTGTAGTATTGATTGCAGGAATATTATATTGGATAGCTGTTGCTGTCTATTGTAATATATTGTACTTATTTTTCTGCTTCAAATTTGCAGTATATTGTATGAACTGCATGTGTAGCTCCTGGTTGTAATGAGGGAGTTCTTACCAGCTATGTGCTGCTAAAAGTGAAAGTTATTTTTTAAATCCACCCAAACGTTATTTACCCACATTCACATTAAGTAGCTCACTAACAAGCAGTCGTAATAATGATCTCACTGGTCAACTGAGTGTGATTCTAAAAGTCCTCACACACAGACTTTAGCTCATAACTCCTGCACTGGTTGTGTGTGTGTTGTCATGTTGACAAACAGTGCTCCTATGCCATTTAGCATATCTGTTCATTCATTTGACATTTACTGTTGAGGAAGCAGATGGTCTGAGTCTTGGTTACAAGTTTCTGACACCCCAAGGATTCGCTGCATCGATTACACCAGTATGTTTGGCAGAGCTTGTAAGGTTGTGCCTTTTCCATCAGTGACATATGAACACTATTAAAGCAGAGGTATTACAAGCTGAATCACTCTTTAACGAGGGTATTTGCATGTGCGTATGTACTGTCATATAATTCCTAACATTTACTTTAACATGCATAAAGTTCCAGATGGTTGGAATTTACAGCATCCAGAGGATTCATATAGTCGCTGAGAAGTCCTGTATGCAAAATTAACTTTGAAAACTTTCCAGAGTCTCCAAACTTCCTGTACTGATCAGTAAGGTTAAATGGACAAATGTCAGGATCAGCTAAACTGAGCTTTTGTTGTTTGTTTCAGCTTGCCAGGGGCCACTTGGGAAAAATCCAAGACACATTCAATGTTTAACCGTAAATGCTAAAGGTCAGCCGAGGTTTCATTAAGGCAGCATTTGAGTATGAACTGAAAGATAAATAAACAGCATGTTACATTTTATAAATTGGCTTCCTGCCGGTTTGTTCCATTACATCCTACTTAATAACCCCTTTCCTCATTCCGTGTTGTTGCGCTTGCTGACTTGACTGAGTTGTGAAAGATCCAGCACATTTACTCAAAATTTGAAAAAAAAAGAAAAGAAAAAAAAACTTTTCATATCATGATTATAAGCCTCAGATTTCTATTATTCCATTCACTTTATTATAATCAAAAATGCAATCTGCCAGTGAATGATAAAAGATGTAAATGAAGTCATTGAAAGAGGGGGATGAGGGGGGTGGGAGAGGGCAGGGCAACATGGGCAGGAGCTCTGACCTGTGGTAATAAGCATGTGATGAATCCAGACCAACAGGGGCTTCTCTGGGACACAGTGGCACACACAAGATGGAGAAAATTTAAGAGTTGTAATTATGTTATCCTGTGGGGTTGCTACAGTGACAGCCAGATATTCATCAAAGCGCACTGCAGCAGGTGCGACTACCACATGCTTGCATTGATTCATCATCTGAAGCCGGATCTTTCGTCACCTTTCCACTGCAGAGCTCTTTCCGTTAATTGAGCTGTTTGATTTTCATGACGCATTGATCATCATTTCCTTCCAAACATGCACAAGCTGCTGTGGTTGGGTGGGGGGTAGCTGTCCATACACTGTGCCTCAGCTTGGAGACATATTGAGCTATCCCAGCAAGCAGATGCCTACGAAATCTAATTCAGGAGTCTTGCCAGTATGGAAAAGTCTTGTCTCTGCCCCAGTTTCCTTACTGCTATGAAATCATTGATGAGGAAAAGCCAACTCATGCTGGCTGTAGCCAGAAGCAGCTAATGCTGCAGCAACAGCCCATGCCTGACCCTTCAATCACACTTAATGCATCAAATGCGTCACCCTCTGATGAAAGGGCCTTCATTTCAAATGAAAATCTCAATTTTACTGCAAAGGCTTTGAGTAGGAATTCAGTTTCCTGGGATTTATGCTATACATCCATGTGCATCTATGACCTGCATGTGTATACTGTATGTAGATGCATGTATATGTATGAAATTGCATGTATAAATTAAACACTCATTAATTATGAATTTGCAGAACATTTTCTTCTGTTGTAATATCTAATTCTGGGGTGCCTAAAAAAATAGCAGCCAATATTTTGGATCCATGCATAAACAGTAGCATAAACAGTAGCAGTAATAAACATATTTGCACTGTATTAAAGCTGAAATCTGTAACTTCTTGGTCAATTGTGGGGCTGGTGACACAAATTATTTAAATTATTTCAAACCAGAAGCGTCTCACAGGAAGTGACTCAGTTTTCAGCATTTTTGTAATTTCGCAATTGAGATCACCAGGAAATGGAAGTATGGTGAATAAACTCTTAAACTTTTGTAGTGGCTGATTGGAATAATTGACTAGCTTTGATGTAATCTTCTGCGCCAGATGTTACAAAGAACAAGCAACATCTGTCTGAGGCAGGAAAGATGACAAAATGGAGAAAGTCAGATGTCACTCAAACACAATGGTGAATAGAAAGGATTCAAAGACCACACAGCTTCTTTGGAACAGGTAATGTACTGCTACTTAATAATAAGATCCGTGGTTATAGCCATTAAGACAAAATACTATAAAGAGGAATACATATTCATTCAAAGCTGTGGTAAGTATGACTTATGTAATATTTTTCATACAACCAACATGTACAGCTTGCAAATATGGAAGCCAATACCAATACCAAAGAAAGGAACATCATCAGGAACATAATCATTTTTCACCCATCAGGAACTTATTGTACCTTGTGTAATCACAGCTACATGAACGGTGATTAGGTCCCTTCTATGAAGTTGTTATGTGGTCACTCTACACATTTTCTCTTTCTCTCACACATACACACACACAGACACATGTATGATGAGAAGTTAATAGTTTGTTTTCTGGGTATAAAGCCAAATTGTCCTCATTAGAGGAGGGTCTGGCTCAGATCTGCGCAGTGACAAAACCTCCTCAGCAAGACGTGTTACTTTGAGCTGCCACACAAATTTTCAAGGGCAACTGTTTGCTTTCCAAAAGGAATACTCAGCAGATTCACAACAGCATGCAGTCTCTCAGAAATATTGCTGCTCTCATGTAACTCTCTTGAGCACCAGGAACGTTCATAGATATTCCCAAAATCATCCTTTAGCCTTCACCATGAAAGTGATAATACAGTTGAGCCAATATCCCTCCTCTCTGATCCTGCTTGCAGTCTTCTTGCAAAAGCATTAGCGAACTGTTCAATCTGATGTTGATCCATTAGTTTATAGCTGAACACTGGAAGAAGGCATGTTTAGGAAATGCCTACTTTGGCAAACAAGACAGGTCTCAATCAGGAGCAGGTGTGTTTGGGATGGATGCTGCAAAGAGAGACCAGAATAATCTCAATGGACTGATTAAAATCATCACTGGAGTTATTTCACAGTCTGAACAGGTACTGAGAATGTCTCGTCAGGAAAAGCCAAGTATCAGATGTTATCAAAAAAGAGTACAACAGTGACTTTCATAACTCATCAGTGTTTGACATCTATTTTTACTTCCCCCCTTTTTTTCACCAAAATCAATTTTTTCATCTGACTGCTTGTCAGCTGCAGGGAACTTGAAAATGAAGATAATGGTGCATGATAAACCGTTTTCCTGTATGCAGCCACCGTGGCTTTATCTGGGATAACTTTTATATCTTCATGATTGACAGCATGACTGACGATGGCTCATGATTAGGGAGGGTTTATTCCCCACACACACTCCACACAAATGGAGCATGATTTTGGCAAAACAAAGATTTGGCAAACAAGAATACCTTAAGGACCTTTTTTCCCTCTCTCCACAGCAGAGGAGGTGGGGCAGGTAGGAGAGAGATTATTTTCATCTTGTGCATTAAAAATTTGCAGATTTATGGCTTATATTCAAGTCACACATTATTTTTTGCAAGAATATGTAAATATGTTTTTCACTCAAACAGCATCACCTCACCAGTAAATTTCAATGTAGTGCCAGCAGCACTAAAAACTGATCTCAGACTTTTTTATATCAATCTACAATTTGTTAATGTATATGACAATGCATTCAAACCTTATCCAGGCAATA
>NW_026116492.1:0-10052 GCF_001640805.2 Lates calcarifer
CACAAAATACAGTACAATATTTACTCTCAGGATATTAAGAAACGTGCAAGGTAATGTAAATAACCCTAACAGAACTGCTAGTATAGATTATTTTCAATTCTGATTAATCTGACAATTATTTTATTGATTATTGAGAAAAGCGGGAAAACACTGACAGAATAAGGGAATGTTTGATGTTTTGCTGGGTAAAATAACTGATGATTAATCGATTATGAAAATAATTATAGATTATTTTTCTCTTGATCAACTAATCCATCAGTCAACTAATGAATTCAGACCAAAGCCATAAATGTAAAATGTAATATTACAACCAACATTTCAGAAATATTATTTTGGTAAATAACAGTATTTCATCTTAACTCATCAGAGTAAAGACTTAATCTCCAATCTCCAATACAATGCAGCACATTGTGTTATTTTTTTAAACAAAAGTTTCAAAACTCAGAATTCCTTCATTTCTTAATATTTATGAATAATTGACTAATTCCCAAGTCTTCAATGCTCCAGCCCTTATTAAATTTCCAACTGTTCTAAAAAATGTTTGAGAGCAGATAAAATCCAGTGAACCCTACAAAAATAGCTTTAAGTCTTAATTCGTCATTTAACCCCTTTGTTTAAAATGTCCGGTCCCTCCTCAAGAAGTAACTTCTTCAAATGTCTCCCTCTGTTTGACAAAGATTTCTCTTCAGTTTCTTATATATTTAAGGGAGCAGACTGAATGATTCATGACTACAAAATGCAAATGTAGTTTTTGTCATGGTTGTTTTTCATCACATCTGTGAGAAAATGTATTTTGGGCTGTCTTTCATTGCTATTTAGGAAGTTTGTTTTGTTTTTTTAATTCTGCAGATTTTGTAGTTTCTGAGCAGATGTAGTCAGAGTTGTTCATGTTATTTTGTTTTTGAGCTCAAATTGAATTTCAGTTAACATCTAAAGTCCTAAATGTGTGTTTTGAAATCTGCCTCCTGCACTGTATTTTCAGTCCAGGGGTTATGTGGCCAAGCTCCGTCTCCATGCATGTTCTGGTTTATTGCAACACTTCTCAGAAATAACTCTTGAATTAACAAAGACAAACTTTTACAGCACTTAATATGACACTTTAGACAAACGGACTGACTCGCTCCTTGTTTCCCTCCTGCAGCGGGACGAGGGCAGGCGCAGCAGCGAAAGGGGGGCCGTAAACGGGAGGCCAGCCCTCCTGCGGTGCGAACGGGGGAGGACAGAAATCAGAGGAGCCCCCTTCCAAGAGAGCCAAACGTTGAACCCTCTGACAGCGCTGGACCCGTGCGCCCCAGTGGTGTTTTTTTTTCTGCACTCCATATTCAAGTCAGTTTTGTTGTCGGGGGTCAGAGAGCCTCTACACCCAGTTAGCACGTAAAGCTGTTTCTGCTTCATTGACTGTAGATATTGAAAAGCTCTGGATAGTATTATACACTCTCCTCTGATGGTTGAGTGTAACCTGAGGATCTGTGTAGGAATCCCCCAGAATACTTTCTACTGCACTACGCCCATATGGTTTGGATCAGACTTCATCATTCCTCCCTTTATCAGTAATGCCCAGTGAACCAGAGTATTTCAGGCCAATCAAAGGCCTAATGTGCAGGCCAGCCGAGCTTTGAGATAAAGAGGGTGAATTGAAATTGGCCGTCAGTCAGTCAGAGACCTCTACAGATGTCACTGTTACACATTCATGTGACTGAGATAGAAATCACAGTGAAGCATTTAACATTTAGCATTCATTGTGAATTTTATTATTTAATATTCATTCTGTGAATGAAAGGACAAGTTTTCCTCCCACTTTTTTTTTTTTTAAGTTTTTGTTTTTATACGTAATATTCAGCAGGTAAAGGAAGGTTTTTTTGTATTTCTCTGTTGAAATAACAGCAGTATTAGTCACTGACAGGAAAACATGACAGAACATGTACAGTTTCTTCTACAACAACACTTGCTGCAGACAAAGTACTGTTTCTAATAGAGGTAATCTAGATATTTGTATTGTTTTGGAGTTAAGTGTATATAAAGACAATGGTGTTAGATATCTTAACTGCCTGACAATGTAAAGACAGTTGTTTCATGAATGTAAAAATAGTGAATATTGCTTCCTTTTTTCATTGTTTCAAACCGATAAATCACTTTAGGTTTTTACTTGTGGTTGATAATCATAATTTCTGATTTTTTATTTCACTTTCTGTATTTTAAAGTTAAAATTTTTTATACTAGATAAGTTTTTGTGCATCTCTTGAGTGGGATTTAGCACCAAATGAAAGTACTGCACATTGGTCTATTATTTTAAGCTCTCACACTTTTCTCTTATTATTATTCATCTTGCAGTTAATCCACATTCCTGCTTGCTAAAACATATTTATGTGTCCAGAATATACTGACATGATATTTTCATAGTTTTTCCAACTACTAAAGGAAACCTAAACTGTGTTGCTTCTGTTTTCCAAAACTCAGCACTTTTGGAAAGCTGAGATCTTTGTTTATGGAAAGATAAACAGTGCACAGAGCAGAACATACAGATTTTTATTAATTCACCCCTATTATGTCTCAAATGTTATCTCCTCTGTTTCCTAAATGGATGTGCTGTCTGTAACGTGTAAATAGCCAAAGACATTAACCAATCACCTCAGAGCGGAGAAGAGGAGAGGACATTCCTGCCTGCTAATGGGGGATAAAACTGACAAACTCAGAATGAAATATTCCACCGTCATTAACACGTGAGGAGGCTTTAATCGCTGCACCTGAACTCTCAGGATCCAAAAACATGGAGAGAGGTTACGGAAAGCCCGAGTCCTCTGGTTGAAGTTTTCCAACCATTCCTGCGGATTGCTAAATTTGATTCCTTCAAGGTGTACCTCTCTCAGGTATTTCCTGGTACTGCAATCCAAGCCTTAAAATATTAGCCCAACACGTCTCATTTAAAGGTTTGGATCAGCTTTCATTTAGCCACCAGCTCTGGCAGACAAACAGCGCTCCTTTCACTCCCCGATGCCATTGGAGTGACTTGAGACGTCGTTTTATTATAGTCGTTTGCATTGTAGTCCAAAATGATTTTCTGAATTTGCCAAGCATTTCTCCGTTGCTGAGTATCAGCAGTTTGAGGCACATTAGACGGATTCATAGGCTGCAGGTTTTATGTATGAGAGGGAGGACCGCTGAATTCAGCTCAGCAGGGACCTCACAGTGAGATGCTGAAAAAGTAAAGAAAGCAGCAACACAAGTTCAAAATCTAAATCTACTTATTTAACTCCTGCTCCACAAATCTGAGCAAATGCTGACCTGCTTCTAGGTATTTTTTCAAATAAAGCCTTTACTCTATTTGCTCATTTTTAGTCATCTGACATAACCTGAAATGTGACGTGTTAATTTTTCTACTTCTTTATGCTTGTTACATTTTCTAATCACACATCTCAAGTTTCCTTAAACACAGCCCATATAGATACTGAGTTTACAAAATACTGTGGATACAAAATGTACTAAATAAATATTAATTGCCCTAAGTACAATTCAGTTAGTTCAAGTATTTGCTAAAATCTTCACTTGTTCATTATAAGATGATGAGGTGTTCAAAGTTCTTGTAGCTAGAAGTAATGACAATGTTTGCCAGTAGCAAGCAAAAGAAAATATTCAGACCTTTGTTTGAGGAAACTGGATTGAGATACACTGATAATGGGTGTGTCTGGTTATTTGGTTTCTGGCACTGCACCACTCTCACTTGAGCACTGGCATCTAGAAATCTTGACTGTGATACAAAACACCAACAACATGAACTGCCTCAAACCTCCTCACATCTCCCTCTTTTTCATCTTAAGCAAGCGTGCTGGTTGGTAGCAGCGCCGCAGTTTATCCAGCAGAGAGCCAAGGAAAGATGGTGGTTTCACACAGCTGTCAACTGGAATAGAGGTAACTGTTGGTTTTGAGTGGAGGGGATCCTCACGGGCTGCTGCGGGGATAAGGGGGCTCACTCACTCCTGCTGCTGCCTCTCTGCACTGGGAGTGGTCTTTCCTCCACTGGGGATTTGGCCAGGCCGACTGGCACTGAATATAATGCTCCCCCATTCAGCCACTCCTCTCTCAAGACATAAAAGTTAACAGGTGTTTAACGTCAGAAGTGCTTCATATGGGAGTCATCGAAATCGCCAGCGACAGGCAGCAGGGAGGGGTGGTGGCTTAGAGTCTTAGTCTTTTTTTTTTTTTCATTCTTTTGCAGTATTGAAATAGTTCTGCTGTTGAGTCGAGATTTGGATCACGTTTTGGCATCTGAAGCTGCAACAAATACACACCAGAGTGCAGAAATATTCCTACAATGCGTTTTTACTTACCAGCATTTTGGGGTTGAACTGATTGGTTGCAGTGTATCAGCACTGTGTGAAGTTATACTTGGTCTTGTGTGATACAGAGTTGTAGAAAAGTCCCTTTAACTCTTAGCTTTACAATGCAAAACACATAATTTATAGACTGTTACATTTTATACCTCTGCTGCTACAGTATGTGCAGAATGTAAGCTTGCAAAACGACAGTAACCTGCTGCTGGTTGTGGTTAGCTTCGAACATGCAGCATAAGAAAAAGGAAATGAAAAAAAGACTGGCTTGTAAGAACTAAAACGTTGTGGTAGATGTTACTTTTAAAGTAATTTAAGGTCCCAAGTATTCCTCAATATTTATACGTCAAAGTTAAAAGTTGTCATTTATTAAAAATGTAACTCTCAAAAACCCACGTTTCATCTGGACTGTGTACAGCTGTCAATTAGTTGATTCACAGAAAATTAAACTGTTGATGCTTTTTTCATGTATTATTGTTGAATAAATAAGCCAATGGGGAGATGTCACCTCAGGCTGCCAAACTATAACCATGTTTTTTCACTGTTTTTATACCTTACATAGAGAAAACAATTAACTGATCAATTTAGAAACTAATCATCAATCATTTAATCAATAATGAAAATAATCTCTGTGTTTGTGGTTTGATCAGATTTGCTTGACAACAGTCACCAGATTCAAATCCAGAATTAAGTAAAAAGTCAGACAAAATGATGCTCTTCTGTCTTTTGTTTACCTGTTAACACACAGCAGGCTCTGCTAAAGGACGAGCTAGATGATACATTTGGTACATTTTAATTTTTTAAAGTGTCGTAATTTGAAGAGGTGAGAGTAACTGGCTTTTAACCATAGACTGTAGCTTTTAACCTAAAACCGGCCTGATGCTTGCCATCAGCATCCGCTTCGCTCTCTGGCTTGCGTGTGTTGTCATCACCCATGGGCTTCTGGGAAGAGCGTAGCGAGGCAGAGAGACGAAGTTGGGAAACAGATTCAAACCAACGTTTGAACCGTTGCTCCGGTTTGTCAGTACTGTGAGAAAACTTACTTACCGAAGAAGCCTGCATGCTAAAACAAGCCTTGGCGCCGCTTTTTTGACGAACACGAGTGAGGCTGGATGCTGAACACACATGCGACGCGAGGGTAAGGCCAAAGACCAATCAAGCTAGCGGCTAGCGTTAGCGGCGAGCGTTAGCATTAGCCTTCTTTTAAAATGACTGTTTTTATTTCCACTTTCAGTCGTTTTTATTGCGTGGGTAAGAGTGTGTCTGCGATTGCATGACTGATCCCTGACATGAAGTGTGGACCCCCAACGTGGACTGTTCGATAGTCTGTCTGTCTGATTATCATGTGGTTGTGATCATTTTGTGTCTATTTGTGGTCTTATTGCATCATTTTGCGTCTTTACTTGGCCACTTTACATCTATTCATGGTCACCTGCTTTTTTGTCTCTTTGTGGTCGTTCTTACTGTGTCTCTGTAATTCTGTGTCCATTCCTGATCATTGTACATTTCTTTGGGGTCGTCTAAGTTTTGTTTTTTGTAAAAACAGTATATAAACAGTAACAACATAAAACTACATTTTTCCTAGTCATTTATCTGACTTTTTTTCTTCTTCTTGTAATTATATATTTTTTGGGGCTTTTTAGTCTTTATCGACAGGACAGTGAAAGAGAGACAGGAATCGGGGAGAGAGAGAATAGGGGAGTGACACGCAGTAAGGGTCCAGCCGGATTGGGGACCAGCTGTTCAGGGCGCCCCAACCATTCGGCTATGGGGGTGCTCCTAGTTTTGTTTTTGATAAGGAATGGGTAGTAGTGTATTAACAATTTTCCTGGTGTCCACAACATCGTCCACAATCACAGAGAGATTGTCCATGGTTGGAGAGGAGATGAGGGAGACATCGTCCACGATCAGAGATGTTGTCCATGATCGCAGAGACCTTGTCCATGATCAGAGACATTGTCCATGCTTTGCAGAGACCTGCACAAGAATCGTCGGAGACCAGGGTTGCGGTCAGAGAGACACCATCCACGATTACAGAATCTTTCGTACAGTGAAGAAGTTCTTTGAGACCAGGACAGAGGCCTCCAGGTGTGTCAAAAACAGCTTTACATCAACTGTCCAACACAGAGCGCTGACATTAAACTGTTTATGTTCAGTATTTGATCTTTAGTCTGAATAGTTATATAATTGGTTCATAGACTTAACCAATTAATGAAGTTTATTTACATAGTTCATGTAAGAACAGTTCAAAGAAAAGGAGGAATTTAAGGATAAAATGACTGTTAATGTGAAAGATAATGACCAGTTATGCCTTGATGGTAGTACTTATTTTTGATTAATGTTGTGTTTAGAAAAACCTGGTTTTAAACAAATGTTCTTTGTGTTTCAGCTGAATTCACAGAAACAAAAGGATCCACCAAAGGTGAAGGTAAGAAAATATTTTTATTTCTATAAAAGACAGATCAGATCAACAATTTATTCAGTTATAAAAATATAATTATGAAAGAGACACTTGAACTGTCTCAAATGTCACAGAGGTAAACAAAAACATGTAACAGAAGTACTAACATCAATGTAATAATAGAAGTAATCTGCAACATAAAAATAATGAAAGTAATAGATTAGTAATGTTTTAATAGAAGTAATGTAATTGAGAAGTGATTAGTAAGATGTAATAGTTATCTGTAGTATAAAAGTAGTTTGCAGTAATTGAATGTAGTTTGCATCATTAAAAGTTATCTGTAAATTTAGAAATATTGTGTAATATAAAAGTAATGGTAAAAGTAATCTAATATCCAGTAATCTAACATGAAGGTGAAATTGTCACAGTATAGCAAAGGGTTAAAAAAAAAGAAGCATAACAGCGAAATATCATGAATGTATCAAAAAATGTCATAGTATAGTAAGGCGTCAAAAACTGCCAAAAAATGTCATAGTATAATAAGGCGTCAAAAACCATCACAAAATTTCATATTATGGTAAGGCAAGAAAAATGATCAAAAAATGTCATAGTATAGTGAGGCGTCAAAAACTGCCAAAAATGTCATAGTATAGTAAGGCGTCAAAAACTGCCAAAAAATGTCATAGTATAATAAGGCGTCAAAAACCATCACAAAATTCATATTATGGTAAGGCAAGAAAAATGATCAAAAAATGTCATAGTATAGTGAGGCGTCAAAAACTGCCAAAAATGTCATAGTATAGTAAGGCGTCAAAAAATGTCATAGTATAATAAGGCGTCAAAAACCATCACAAAATTTCATATTATGGTAAGGCAAGAAAAATGATCAAAAATGTCACAGTATAGTAAGGTTGTTACAAACCATCAAAAAATGTCATAGTATAGTGAGGCGTCAAAAACGGCCAGAAAATGTCATATTATAGTAAGGCGTCAAAAAATTATTCATATTATGGCAAGGCAAGAAAAATTATCAAAAAATGTCACAGTATAGTAAGGTGTTACAAACCATCAAAAATGTCACAGTATAGTAAGGTGTTACAAACCATCAAAAAATGTCATAGTATAGTAAGGCCTAGAACTGTCAAAAAATGTCATTGTAGTAGGGCATCAACAACAGTCAAAAATGTCATAGTGTAGTGAGGCCTCAAAATTTTTTATAGTATAGTGAGGTGTTACAAACCATCAAAAAATGTCATAGTATAGTAAGGCGTCAAAAACTGCCAAAAAATGTCATAGTATAATAAGGCGTCAAAACTGCCAAAAAATGTCATAGTATAATAAGGCGTCAAAAACCATCACAAAATTTCATATTATGGTAAAGCAAGAAAAATGATCAAAAATGTCATAGTATAGTGAGGCGTCAAAACGGCCAGAAAATTTCATATTATAGTAAGGCGTCAAAAAATTATTCATATTATGGCAAGGCAAGAAAAATGTCACAGTATAGTAAGGTGTTACAAACCATCAAAAAATGTCACAGTATAGTAAGGTGTTACAAACCATCCAAAAATGTCATAGTATAGTAAGGCCTAGAAACTGTCAAAAAATGTCATTGTAGTAGGGCATCAACAACAGTCAAAAATGTCATAGTGTAGTGAGGCCTCAAAATTTTTTATAGTATAGTGAGGTGTCAAAAACTGTTAAAAAATGTCATAGTATAGTAAGGTGTTACAAACCATCAAAAAATGTCATAGTATAGTAAGGTGTTACAAACCATCAAAAAATGTCACAGTATAGTAAGGCGTCAAAAACTGCCAAAAAATGTCATAGTATAATAAGGCGTCAAAAACCATCACAAAATTTCATATTATGGTAAGGCAAGAAAATGATCAAAAAATGTCATAGTAAGGTGTTACAAACCATCAAAAAATGTCATAGTATAGTGAGGCGTCAAAAACGGCCAGAAAATTTCATATTATAGTAAGGCGTCAAAAAATTATTCATATTATGGCAAGGCAAGAAAAATGATCAAAAAATGTCACAGTATAGTAAGGTGTTACAAACCATCAAAAAATGTCACAGTATAGTAAGGCGTCAAAAACTGCCAAAAAATGTCATAGTATAATAAGGCGTCAAAAACCATCAACAAATTTCATATTATGGTAAGGCAAGAAAAATGATCAAAAATGTCATAGTAAGGTGTTACAAACCATCAAAAAATGTCATAGTATAGTGAGGCGTCAAAAACGGCCAGAAAATTTCATATTATAGTAAGGCGTCAAAAAATTATTCATATTATGGCAAGGCAAGAAAAATGATCAAAAAAATGTCACAGTATAGTAAGGTGTTACAAACCATCAAAAAATGTCATAGTATAGTAAGGCGTCAAAAACTGCCAAAAAATGTCATAGTATAATAAGGCGTCAAAAACTGCCAAAAAATGTCATAGTATAATAAGGCGTCAAAAACCATCACAAAATTTCATATTATGGTAAGGCAAGAAAAATGATCAAAAAATGTCATAGTAAGGTGTTACAAACCATCAAAAAATGTCATAGTATAGTGAGGCGTCAAAAACGGCCAGAAAATTTCATATTATAGTAAGGCGTCAAAAATTATTCATATTATGGCAAGGCAAGAAAAATGATCAAAAAATGTCACAGTATAGTAAGGTGTTACAAACCATCAAAAAATGTCATAGTATAGTGAGGCGTCAAAAACTGCCAAAAATGTCATAGTATAATAAGGCGTCAAAAACTGCCAAAAAATGTCATAGTATAATAAGGCGTCAAAAACCATCACAAAATTTCATATTATGGTAAGGCAAGAAAAATGATCAAAAAATGTCATAGTATAGTGAGGCGTCAAAAACGGCCAGAAAATTTCATATTATAGTAAGGCGTCAAAAAATTATTCATATTATGGCAAGGCAAGAAAAATGATCAAAAAATGTCACAGTATAGTAAAGGTGTTACAAACCATCAAAAAATGCCACAGTATAGTAAGGTGTTACAAACCATCAAAAAATGTCATAGTATAGTAAGGCTAGAAACTGTCAAAAAATGTCATTGTAGTAGGGCATCAACAACAGTCAAAATGTCATAGTGTAGTGAGACCTCAAAATTTTTTAATAGGTATAGTGAGGTGTTACAAACCATCAAAAAATGTCATAGTATAAGTAAGGTGTTACAAACCATCAAAAAATGTCACAGTAGTAAGGTGTTACAAACCATCAAAAATTCATAGTATAGTAAGGCGTCAAAAATTATTCATATTATGGCAAGGCAAGAAAAATGATCAAAAAATGTCACAGTATAGTAAGGTGT
>NW_026116493.1:0-28137 GCF_001640805.2 Lates calcarifer
GATCACAGTGTGTACTGGTTCAGAGCTGGATCAGATAAATCTCATCCTGAAATCATCTACACTGATGGAAATGATTGTGAGAAAAGATCTGACTCTCTGAAGAGCTGTGTTTATCACTTCTCTAAGAACGTCAGCTCCTCTGATTCTGGGACTTATTACTGTGCTGTGGCCACATGTGGAGAGATCATTTTTGGAGATGGAACAAAACTGGAGATTGAAGGTACCTGAATTTTTGTTTTGTTAATGAGGAAATTTGCACATTTAATTATGAAAGTAAGTTGGTGACATAAAACATAATTTACTTTTACTAATTGTTTCAACCTTGTTTCAGTGGTCATGTGGTCACGAACAGCCAGTACAGTTATTTTTCTGCTGTGTACTGTCATGGCTATGAGTCTGATTGTTATCGTCTTCCTCATTTGCGCCATCAAGAAAAACAAGTGTGACTGTTGCAGTGGTAAAATAAGTAACTCATATTTCTCTATCCCAAAGTATTACATTGAAATTGTCTTATTTATTGTCATCTATATATTTTCTCTTACATAATCCAGCTGCTGCTGCCCTGCACAAAAAGTGGAGGTCAGAAAAGTCAACAGGTAAAGTATTTAAAGATAGGATTAACTTTATCAAAAAAAAAAATGCCATGAAGGTTTTCTAACTTTGTTTTCTTCTATATTTTCTCAGAGATGAAGACATGTTGGTTTATTCTGCTGTCATATTCACCATGATGAAAGATGGTGGTGGTGCAATAAAGGATGTAAAAGCAGCAGAGAGAGAGAGGATCTATGCTGCTGTGAAGGCTTTTGGACTGGATTAGTGAGTGAATAGGTCTGCTTCGTATCATTCTGTACTGAGCAGTATGATGTAGTTGATGTTTAGAGATAAAGGGTTTATTAGGAAGTACTGTACATATAGCACTGAACGTCACTGAATGTCTCTTTTTCATGCAAATGTACAAACTTGAAAAATACACAGCAAGGGGCGGCCCCCTAGCTGCAACATCCTCAGTTTCAAGTTAGTCAGGGACCTTTGTTGCATCTCTCTCTCCCTCATTTCCTGCCATCTCTCTACTGTCTGTAGAAAATGCATATAGACACAAAGAAAATACACAAACATGGCAAAGTGATCAGGTTTTTAAAATAGAAAGCAATTGTGTTATTTTCAATTCTTCTCCACTTGAAGAAAAAACATGGATCAAATCAGGTTATTGCCATTGATGGTGATTATAAATATATGCAATTTAATTTGTATCTCAATTGTGAATTTCTTTTTTTTTTTTTCTCTCCCATTGAAGTAAACAGCAAACTTATAGTGATGGTTAGTGACATACATCAGAGGAAAAAGTTAGTAGATCCAATCCACTGAATCAGTTCTGGCACCAATATAGTAGGTGGACTGAATATTAGAGAGATCTAGAGAGTTTAAATTTGAGAAAAGTAATCCACACCTGATTACTGTGCTATGTTTGTGTTTCATGTTCTGACTTTTAATTTTTATTTTTTACTTTGCATTTTTACAAATAGTAAAGAGATGACAGGAAATGAGAGAGAGATGCATCAAAGATCCCTTCACCAAATATTAATTCAGGGACCTGTATCAGTAAGCTTCTGGCATTGTAAGTGTCAGGAGAAAGTCAGATCAGAGCACGTTTGGAGGTGAGTTTATTCCATCATTGCGTATAACTCTTGTTTGGAAGCAAACACTACATGACCATAAACCAGCTGTAGGTAAATGTCTACAGAATGTATGCATGTTAGTTTTTTCTTTGTTTTTGTTGTGCAGCAATGTCAATAAAAAAATATTTTTCTGGCCCCAAAGTGTTGCTATTGGTGTCATCTGTCATTGTGCAAAGCAGGTTATTCAGAGGATTTCCAAAAAACACATGTCAGAGTTACTGAAATCCATCCAATCACATGTTAGGTATAGATGGGATTTACTTTGTTTGACTATGGTACAGATCAGTGACCTGGTGTTAACTGGTGTTCATGTTGTGACTGATCAGTATAAGCCGCCTTATTATACACCTGAGTTTGAGGCTAGACTGGAGGTAACTAACGCTAACAATTTTGTCAACCTGACCATTGTGAGGACGATTCAAGAAGATGAGGGAATGTATCACTGTGAAATCTCAGAGTGGATTAGTCATCCTCTGTGGAGAGGGATGTATTTGTTAATAAAAGGTAATAATGTGAGTTTTATAATGCTTCATTCATTGACCTAAAGCTACCCTTTTTAATTTTTAAGAAAAATAATGGTATGTCTAAACTTCAAATCTCAATCCAGTTAAGATTATATCTAAGATACATTTCATTTCTTAATTTCCAGATGTTCTCTTGATTTTTGTAAAGAAAATAACCTTTGAAATACTATTAAGAGTCACTTGCATCACACACAGAATCAATATTTAGTGAGGTAAATTCCTCTGCTTTGTCCTTATTGTAGCTCCACTTGGAAATACCCTTGTTTTCACAAAGTTTTTTGTGTTTATAGGAAACTCTCAAGAGGACATCAAACTATATTGTTGTTCAGAGTCCAACAGTATCTGATCCAGTTCGTCCAGGAGACTCAGTGACTCTCCAGTGTTCAGTCCTCTCTGAATCTGAGGACAAGACGTGTTCAGGAGAGTACACAGTGTGTACTGGTTCAGAGCTGGATCAAATAAATCTCATCCTAACATTATTTACACTGATGGAAATAAACCTGATGAATGTGAGAAGAAACCTGATGCACATTCTCTTCCTTGAAGAGCTGTGTTTATCACTTCTCTAAGACTGTCAGCTCCTCTGATTCTGGGACTTATTACTGTGCTGTGGCCACATGTGGAGAGATCATTTTTGGAGATGGAACAAAACTGGAGATTGAAGGTACCTGAATTTTTGTTTTGTTAATGAGGAAATTTGCACATTTAATTATGAAAGTAAGTTGGTGACATAAAACATAATTTACTTTTACTAATTGTTTCAACCTTGTTTCAGTGGTCATGTGGTCACGAACAGCCAGTACAGTTATTTTTCTGCTGTGTACTGTCATGGCTATGAGTCTGATTGTTATCGTCTTCCTCATTTGCGCCATCAAGAAAAACAAGTGTGACTGTTGCAGTGGTAAAATAAGTAACTCATATTTCTCTATCCCAAAGTATTACATTAAAATTGTCTTATTTATTGTTATTTATTTATTTTCCCTTTCATAATCCAGCTGCTGCTGCCCTGCACAAAAACAGTGGAGGTCAGAAAAGTCAACAGGTAAAGTATTTAAAGATAGGATTAACTTTATCAAAAAAAATGTCATGAAGGTTTTTCTAACTTTGTTTTCTTCTATATTTTCTCAGAGACATGAAGACATGTTGGTTTATTCTGCTGTCGTATTCACCATGATGAAAGATGGTGGTGGTGCAATAAAGGATGCAAAAGCAGCAGAGGAGAGAGAAGATCTATGCTGCTGTGAAGGCTTTTGGACTGGATTAGTGAGTGAATAGGTCTGTTTTTATCATTTGTGACTGTACAGTATGATGTAGTAGATGTAGTTGATCTGTTTGCTAAAGGTTTTGTTAGGTAGTACTGTACATATTATATAGTACATAATTTTAGTCAGTCAGTATGTTTATCCAATCCTCTGAATCAGATAGACTAAATATCGGAGAACATTATTCTTTTTACATTCATATGCATTTTTATAGACAGCAGTGAAAGGGAGATGACAGGAAATGAGGGAGAGATGAGGTATCAGTCATTGTCCTTTACTGTAACCAGTGTCAGAGGAGAGAAAGTCAGATCAGAAAATATGTTTATTGCAACATTATGTATAACTCTTGATTGGAAGCGAACACCACATGACCATGAAGCAGCTGTAGGTAAATGTTTTTAGAAGTTATGCATGTTACTTGTTCTTTGATTTTGTTGTGCAACTATGCAAACTATTTGTGAACATAATTCGGAACTGTATCAAGCTATGGCAATAAAACAGTGTTGCCACTGCTGTGATCTGTTATTTTGCAAAGGAAGTGTTGGTTATTCTGATTTCCAAACATTTGCCAGAATCACTGAATTCCATCCAAACATGTGTTAGGTGTAGATGGGATTTTGGTTTGTGTCAATTTGATGGTGTTGTTGGTGTGGGTGGGGTGGGTATACTCATAATTTTCACCAGTCAGCTATAACATTAATACTGATAACTGGTGTTAATGTTGTGGCTGATCAATTTATGTCCTTTTCAGTTTAGTTCCCTCTCCCTCTCATGAGGGAACAGATCGGAACAGTTGGATCTCTGTAAATATAATAATGTAACATAAAGAGCATGATCTAGACTTGATCTATATGAAAAGTGCCTCAAGATAACTTCTGTTGTGACTCAGCATTATATGAATAAAAACTGACTTGACTCAACTCGACTTATCACCACCACCAGTATCTAGGCCCTGGGGGGAAGTTTCCTGCATATCAGAGGCACCACTTAAATATAACTGCTTCCCATGGTGGCCTACCACTGCCTGGGTCTAAGCGCCAAAAAATATCTCTCCTGTGCACAATACATTTTCTGAGATTTTCTTATGCTCTCTTGTTCTTGGTCCCTCTTGATTGAACTACTACTGTCTCATTTTGCAAGTAGTCTTTGAGGTAAACCAACAGGTGGGCGGGAGGCGATATTTCTTAACCCAGGAAGGCAAAGTGAAGACATGACCCACCCAGCTCTGCATCTGATTGGCTTACCCTCATATTCTTGCCCTATCCCCAACCAATCATCACTTCCCTTGCCTAAACCTACTCAACCTATGCAACAAAGGCAACAAGTACTAGTTAATCAGAAGCACAGGAGGTCGGGTCATGCCTTTGCGTAACTAGTAAAAAAAAATGACTTTCAGCACACTACTGAACACTACACAACAGAAGGGATTTAGAAGTAGGTATATGCAATGTCAACTGGAAAATAAGCAGATGAACACAGTATACCTGTGTATACTTTGCACTACACCACTGGTACTGAGGCCTTATTGATCATGAAACAGAAACTACCAGCAAAATCATTCTGGGGCTGGATCATAGGAGCCACATATCTCTTAAGTCTTCCTCAAAACTACATTTATTATTGTTTTTCTTTACAAACAACATCCTCAGACATGATAGATTAAAATAAATTAATATTTTGGACTAAGATAATAAGCTTAGATGTAATTGTTTGAATGTAAAGATAGAACATAAAGAGCACATCTGTGTGCTATGATTTTATCTTTTATCATGAAACAGCTTGTTCTCAATAAAGTTAAAGGAACACACAACATTTATTTAATTATAACTGTCAGACGTCAGTTTTATTAATTAACCCACAGTTTTTCATAGACATATGTTCACATTCAGCATTTAACATGAGAGTACACACTTTCTTCAGTCCACTCTTTCTTCATCCTTCCTCTGTTGACTTTCCCTCTTGAAAAATGTACCACGGCATAGTTCTGATCATATTCACCATTAGTCTGTGCAATAAATGAAACACTCATTATTTAATCATGTTGGTATCATACAAATGAAATAAAAACAAATAATGTGATTTGGTATCTGTACTTACAATATCAAGTACTGGTTGGCTCGAGTTGGAATGTTCTCTTTGTAAAGAGGCACTTTCTTTTCCTAATGATGAATGAAAACGGGAATATTATGTATTTAATCTGACTTTTCAATAACAATCCTCAGTTGATTCAACAGGTTTGGGTTTAAAAATGTTTTCTTGGTATGATGTTCCACTTCCTACACTTACCTTTAAATTTTACACACACTGGAGTTCGGCAACAGATGAAAACAACATTTCCAATCACAGAAATGACCAAGCAGACTATTACTATCATCAGTGCAGTAAATTCAGAACTTCCTGTTTGCTCTAGAAAACAAAGGGAAATAGACGTATCAATGCTTCTGAAACAGAAGGAGACTTATCAGTCATTATGGTTTTTTTTGTTTGTTTGTTTATTTTTTGATGTTGATGTATTTCACCTCCAGTATCAGACAGAAGCAGTTTTGTTCCATCTCTTGATACTTGATACTTATTAACATTTATGTATTTAAATCAGGCTAAATGACTCATTTATGATTCAACTGTAAATACATACTTGTCTCCACTTTAGTTCCTTTACCAAACAGGATCTCTCCACATGTGGCCACAGCACAGTAATAAGTCCCAGAATCAGAGGAGCTGACATTCTTAGAGAAGCGATAAACACAGCTCTTCAGAGAGTCAGATCTTTTCTCACAATCATTTCCATCAGTGTAGATGATGTTAGGATGAGATTTATCTGATCCAGCTCTGAACCAGTACACACTGTGATCTCCTGAACACGTCTTGTTCTCAGATTCAGAGAGGACTGAACACTGGACAGTCACTGGATCAGATGCTGTTGGACTCTTAACAACAGTATAGTTTGAGGTCCTTCGAGAGTTTCCTATAAACACAAAACTGTGAAATCAAGGGGTTTCCCAAGCATATTTTGAAAGCCTGAGAAGAATTTTCATATATCTTAGATGTGACCTTAATTAATTAGACCTTCAAAAATCATCTTAAATCTTACATCTGAAGATGAAGCATTATAAAACTTTAGAAAAGTAGATCACGTTATTACCTTTTATTAACAAATATGTCCCTCTCCACAGAGGATGACTAATCCACTCCATGATTTCACAGTGATACATTCCCTCATCTTCTTGAATCGTCCTCACAATGGTCAGGTTGACAAAACTCTTATCATTTGTTACCTCTAATCTGGATTCCAAAAACTCTGGTGAATAATCAGGTTTTGAAGTTTTCCGCAGTGTTGCAATTATTTTCGGAGTATTCCCAGCACTTTGCTTATACCAGTGAATTTGTCTGCCGCTGATCTCAACATTAGGCAGAGGACATGTGAAGGTCACAGATTCACCAGGTTGAACTGTGATCACTGGAACCAGCGAGTCTGAATTAAATGAAACAAATGTAGAAAATTTACCTTGTAAAAACACAACATATATAACTTCCTCACATCTAGTTGACATGAAAATTCTTAGCTGAAGACACTGAATCAGATAGTACTTACATACTTGATGAAGAACAAGCAATGTTACCCATAACAGGATCATCTTGACATTGTCTCTTGCCAGGAACCTCACTGGTACTTCAGTGGGTAAAAGAGGGGATGTGACGTGACCACAATACTATATGTAACACTGACAAATGCGTCTGATTGGTTATAACAGAATAGATTTAACAATACACTTCCTGTCACATTGGTCTCATCCTCGTCTTTGTGAAGCATTTGACCTCCTTTTGTCCATTCACTCACTCGCTTCAATTACGCCTTTTTTTCCGGCATTTTGGGGGCATTTTTTCTTGAAAAAGTTGTGAAACTGTATAAACAGTATTGACAGCAAATTCAGTGATAGTGATTGTAAATTAGAGAATCAACAGTCCAAAATGAAGTCTAAATGAAGTACACAACCCCTAAACATACACAGAGACCACAAGAGGTGGAGGTGATATACCACATCATATCTGTTTGTTTGGTAGGTAAACTGATGCTGGTCCAGTATGGCAGGGATGGTGTGTTTGTTGTGAGCCAAAATCCATAGTCCATAGTGATCCTGTGGCAGTCTATCCATTTCCCTAATAAGTCGAAACACGCAAAGGACATGTAAAAGTCCTCTGTGAGGGGTTGCTTCTTATAGTCCAAAATTTTTCAAATCTGTGATGGCCTGAATGTCTCAACACATGCATCTGGGATCATCATTGTTAAAAATGTCCTTGATGCTGAGTTTGTAGTTGTTTTTAGCTGCTATAATGCCTTGTTTAACATCCAGCCTGTAAATATTTTCTCTGAGATACATGGTGTGATGCATTTTATATATATATTGCACAAAGACAAACAATATCTCTGAGAAACCTAAGTGTGTCCAAAAGAAAAGTCAAGAATGAAATATGAACAGTTTGGACATTGGCTACCAAAGATGAAAGAAAGGTCATATGTTTCACAGAGACCAGGATGAGACCAATGTGACAGGAAGTCTACTGTTGAATCTATGCGGTGATAACCAACCAGATGCAATTGAAAGTGTTACATATAGTATTGTGGTCATGTCACATCACCTCCTTCACTCACTGAAATGCCAATGTCAAGATGATATTTTTAGAACGCTGTGTGTTCTGAAAGGTGCACATTGTTTAGTCCACTCCTGCGGTAGGTTGGCCAAAAATAGTTCATCTTCAAATCTATAACAGGCCTGATGCTGATGCTGAGGACTTCAGGTGAATTTTAAAGTTGTGTTACTTAAAAAAAAAAACTGGCTACAAAAAAGCAGCTTTGGCTTCAGTTTTAAAAATTAAGAACGTAATGATTTCTTGAGTTGATGAGGACAAATCAAAACACACATTAGCTCTTGTCTGTGTGAGGCTAAACCATTTCATCTGGGGAAGGGAGCATTGGTTCAGTCCAGCCTTTGGGTCCACAGAAGGACACAGTGGCCCAAATTCTAATGTCCCCACTAAGGCCTAAGCCCTGAACGCTCACAGACTTAATTGACATCACCTGGTAAGTGATTGAGTGCCAGAGGCTGCAGGAGCTCAAAATGGTATAAGTAGGAGTGGGACAGCATTTGACGTGACATGTCACGTTACGTTGATAATGCCAAAGCATGTTTCCCACTATTGTGGGTTTGTGTTATTTTATTTTACCTCACAGCCAAGACACTAAAGGGACCAACTGCCTGATTTGAGTATCTTGCAGACTTTTGCCTTCAGAGTGGACAAGAGGTAAGTGTCAAATAATAAATTTCTTCATTTCTGTAATTATTAAGCAAACATTTAAAAACAATGGCTGAAGAATTAACCACATGCTTTTTTTTTTTGCTTTTTTTTTTGCAATGTTAAGATGGTTACTCTCTCTGTGTTCGTTTGTTAAGCTTTTTTAACACTTCCTGGCTTCCTCTGGTTATGCTCTGTTTAATGTCACAATGCTATGAACTGAGTAATTCCCTCAGGCAAAGTCTACAGAAATGTGGATTTAGAGAATCTGCGGGAGAGCCCTCATGCACTTGATAATTTGAAAGTGGGGCAGCTGTAAGCCCTCACAGACTTAGCACGAAGGTGCCTCAAAGTCTGTGTGTAGACACTATTATCGGGCCAATGTCTCACACCCTGGTCTTTGAAAGGTCCAGTCTGTGAATCTTTCCTCTGAGGTACAGGATGTATCATTTTACTTCAGTGCATACCACTATACCAGTCGCTGTTTTAAGTTCAAGAGCAAAGAAAAACAATATCTGACAAAGGTAATGAGATGAAAGAGGTAATATGTTTCACAAAGACGAGACCAGTTTGACAGGAAGTGCTGAATCTATTCTGTGGTAGCCAATCAGAAGTATTTGATGGTCTGACCTCACAATCATCACACCTCTTTCACTCATTGAAATACCAACAAGTCTCCCGACAAGTGACATTATCAGGATGATCGTGTTGTGGGTTACACTGCTTTTCCTGCATCATGGATGTAAGTGCTATTTTATTCTGTCTAGAACTTTACATGACAACTGCATCATTTCACATTGTGACTTTTCAACATTGTGCACAATTGTTTAATTCAATCTATTCTTTGTTTCCTTTAAATTCAGATTCGCTGGTTCCAGTGATCACAGTTCATCTTGGTGAACCTGTGACCTTCACATGTGTCTTACCTGGTACAGAGTTGAGCAGTAGACAACTCTACTGGTACAAGCAGAGTGCTGGGGATACTCTGAAATTAATTGTGACACTATGGAAATCTACAAAACCTGAGTTTACACCAGAGTTTTCTGAATCAAGGCTACAGGTAAACGATCATAAGAGTTTTATCAACCTGACCATAGTGAAGACGATTCAAGAAGATGAAGGAATGTATCACTGTGCAATCGTGGAGTGGATTGAAACTAAATGGAGTGGGACATATCTGTCAGTAAAAGGTAAATGCAATCTATTTTTACAAACTTTTCCAGTGTCTGTAAATTAAATTTAATTCAGCCTTCTTTATTTAAAGGAAACGCTCAGAGGACATCAAACTATACTGTTGTTCAGAGTCCAACAGTATCTGATCCAGTTCGTCCAGGAGACTCAGTGACTCTCCAGTGTTCAGTCCTCTCTGACTCTCAGAACAAGACATGTTCAGGAGATCAGTGTGTACTGGTTCAGAGCTGGATCAAATAAATCTCATCCAAACATCATCTACACTGATGGAAATAAACCTGATGAATGTCAGAAGAAACCTGATGCACATTCTCCTCCAAAGAGCTGTGTTTATCACTTCTCTAAGACTGTCAGCTCCTCTGATTCTGGGACTTATTACTGTGCTGTGGCCACATGTGGAGAGATCATTTTTGGAAATGGAACAAAACTTGGGATTGAAGGTAACCAAATTGTTTTTATTAATGAAATTATGTACATTTAAGTATCAGAGATTAACTATTAGCAATATTTTCTTTTTAACATCACCAGTAGATAATATTAAACATAATTTACTTTTCGAATTTGTTTCAACCTTTTCATAATGTTTCAGGAAGCTTCGTGTGGTCACAAACAGCCAATAGTTATTTTTCTGCTGTCTACTGTCATGGCTATAAGTCTGATTGTTATAACCTTCCTCATTCACGCTATCAAGAAGAAGTGTGACTGTTGTAATGGTAAGTTTTTTGTGTGTGTGTGTTTTTTTTTTTTTTTTTTTTTTTTAATACTCCCACTTATCCCAAACTAATACCTTAAAACTACCTTTTTTATTCTGTTTTCTCTTTCATAATACAGTTGCTGTTGCCCTGCACAAAAACAGTGGAAGTCACAAAAGTCAACAGGTAAAGTATTAATATAGGATTAACTTTATCTAAAAATTTGGGTTTTCTAACTTTGTTTTCTCATTTTGTCAGAGACCTGAAGACATGAAGACAGACTTTTTGTAAAGAGGCACTTTCTTTTCCTAATGATGATTGAAAACAGGAAGATTATGTATTTAATCTGATTTTTCAATAGGGAACCTCAGCTGAATCAACAGGTTTTGATTTAAAAATTCTCTATTATCAAAAAATGTGAGTATGGCATGTAATCTGGTACGATGTTGCACTCCCTACATTTTATCCTCTTTTGGCCATAGTCATATTCCATTTTTGATTCAGACAACAAAACTTACCTTTTGATTTTACACACTCTGCTCTTGGAGTTCCGCAGCAGATGAAAACAATATTTCCAATCACAGAAATGGCCAAGCATGGCCTGATTGGTTATCACAGAATAGATTCAACAGTAGACTTCCTGTCACACCAGTCTCATCCTGGTCTCTGTGAAGCATATGACCTTTCTTTCATCTTTGATAACCAATGTCCAAACTGTTCATATTTCATTCCTGACTTTGCTTTTGACCAAACTTACTTTTCTCAGACATATTTTTTTCATTTGTGTTTGAACTTTAAGCAGTGATTGCCATAGTGGTATGTACTGCAATAAACGTCTGAAATGCATCACATCTTGGTCTTTGTGAAGCACGTGTCCAACAACTCACTTATTTCAATGATAATGTAATTTTTTTTTCCTGCATTTTGAGGACATTTTTTTCTGGAAGAAGTTGTGAAATTGTCAAAACAGTATTGACAGAAAATTCAGTGATAGTGATCAGTGTATTACTAATGTAGATCAACACGGAAGTGCAACCCCCTAACTCTGGTAAACATACCCAGAGAACACAAGAGGTGGAGGTGACGTGTTATTTACAGCTGAGGATCCTCATTGAAAGGTCAGATTAAGTACATGATACTCCTGTTTTCATTCATCTTTAGGAACAGAGAGTGCCTTGTCACAGGGAAGACATGACAACTTGTCCGAACCACTACATGCTACTGTAAGTTAAGATCACATGTGTTGTTTTTATTAACGTGATTCCCAACAGAGAGTGGCACGGTGGTGCAGTGGTTACCACTGTTGCGTCACAGCAAGAAGGTTTGAACTCCAGTTTGCCCGGGGCTTTTATGTGTGGAGTTCTGCCTGTGCCTGTGAAGGTTCCCTCTGGGTACTCCAGCTTCCTCCCACAGTCCAAAGACATGCAACTGGTGACTCTAAATTGCCCATAGTTGAATGATTGTTTGCCTCTATGTGTGGGCCCTGCAACTGATTGGCAACCTGTCCAGGGTGTATCTAGCCTCTTACCCATCATCAGCTGGGATTGGCTCAAGCCCCTGCAAGGTATAGGTAGATGGATGGATGATTTATGTACGTATACCAACATGATTAAAAATAATGTCTGTCTCACAGACTGATGATCTGAAGAGTCTCCTAAGCTTCCTCAGAAAGTTGAGGCGTTGTTGTGCCTTCCTGAGTGGAGGTGTGTATGGCCCAGGAGAAGTCCTCAGTGATGTACACCCCCAGGAATTTAAAACTGGAGACTCTCCACTGCCTAACCACTGATTAACATTGGGCCGGGATCTGTTCTCCTTAGGAACAATGCTGACTCATTGTTGTTAGAGATCAGGCCCGCTCAGTACACGTCCCTGTGGAACACCAGTGTTTAGGGTGAGGGTGGAGGATGTATGTTTTAATAACCTGACAGCCTGGGGGCAGTTGATCAGAAAATCTGGATCCAGTGGTAAATGGTTGTGTTCAGGCCCAGGCTGTGGAGTTTGGACACTAGTCTGTTGGGAATGACAGTGTTGAAGGCCGAACTGAAGTCCAAGAGAAGCATCCTGACATACTTGTCTGGTCTTTCCAGATGATCCAAAGCAGTATGAATCTATTACATAGTATGTTGATCTGTTTGCTTGGTAGGTAAGCTGATGCTGGTCCAACATGGAAGGGATGGTGTGTTTGATGTGAGCCAGAGTCAGCATCTCAAAGCATTTGGTTTTCATCAGGGGTGACTTTGATTGGACGGTAGTCGTTCAGGCAACTTAGATTGTCTTGCTCTGGGAGGGACAGGATGGTTGTTGATTTGAGGCATGCTGGGACAAGTAAGGGAGAAGTTGCCCTGAAAACACACACCCTGGGGCGTCATCAGGACCAGCTACTTTCTTTGCATTGATGCTGCCCTTCTGACCTTAGGGTCCACTGTCAGTCCATTGTGATCCTGTAGTAGTCTATCCATTTCCCTAATAAGTTGATGTAGGCAAAGAACATGTAAAGGTTCTCTGCCAGCGAGCGGTTGCTGCTCACAGTCAGACTATTCATCATTTTATAAAATAGATTAAAATAAATCTTTCCTCTGAGATACAGGATGTCATACATTTCAGACATGTATTTCAGTACATACCACGATTGTAACTGCTTAAAGTTCAAGAACAAAGACACACAGTATCTCTGGGAAAGGTAAATGTGGTCAAAAAAAGTCAAGAGTGAAACAATTTAGACATTTTCTACCAAAGATGAAAGAGAGGTAATATGCTTCACAAAGACCAAGATGAGACCAGTGTGACAGGAAGTGCTGTTTTGAATCTATTCTGTGATAACCAATCAGATGCATTTGATGGTCTGACCTCACGATCATCACACCTCCTTCACTCATTGAAATACCAACAAGTCTCCCGACAAGAGACATTGTCAGGATGATCGTGCTGTGGGTTACACTGCTTGTTCTGCATCATGGATGTAAGTGCTATTTTATTCTGTCCAAAAATTTATCTGTTGAAAATTTACATGACCGCTGCATCATTTTACATTGCGACTTTTACACATCCTACACTAATTTTTATTTAATGTAGTCTCTGTTTCCTTTTGATTAAGATTCACTGGTTCCAGTGATCACAGTTCATCTTGGTGAATCTGTGACCTTCACATGTGTGTTACCTGATAAGGAGGGAAGCAGAAGAAGCCTCTACTGGTACAAGCAGAGTGCCGGGGATACTCTGAAATCAATTGTTACAGTGTTTGGATCTACAAAACCTGAGTATGCACCAGGATTTTTAAAATTGAGATTGGAAGTGAAAAATGATAAAAAATTCAGCAACCTGACTATAGTGAGGACGATTCATGGGGATGAAGGAATGTATCACTGTGCAGTCCTGGAGTGGAATAATGCTACATGGAGTGGGACATATCTGTCAGTAAAAGGTAAATGCAACCTTTTTTTTACATTTTTTTTCAGCAGCTCTAAGCTTTTTTTAACTTCACAAATGTGCATAGGGGATTTATGCAGTTTTTTCTATCACTCAGGAAACTCTCAGAGGACATCAAACTATACTGTTGTTCAGAGGTCGACAGTATCTGACTCTTACTCAATGACTCTCCAGTGTTCAGTCCTTTCTGGCTCTAAGAACAAGACATGTTCAGGAGATCACAATGTGTACTGGTTCAGAGCTGGATCAGATAAATCTCATCCAAACATCATCTACACTGATGGAAATAAACCTGATGAATGTCAGAAGAAACCTGATGCACATTCTCCTCCAAAGAGCTGTGTTTATCACTTCTCTAAGACTGTCAGCTCCTCTGATTCTGGGACTTATTACTGTGCTGTGGCCACATGTGGAGAGATCATTTTTGGAAATGGAACAAAACTTGGGATTGAAGGTAACCAAATTGTTTTTATTAATGAAATTATGTACATTTAAGTATCAGAGATTAACTATTAGCAATATTTTCTTTTTAACATCACCAGTAGATAATATTAAACATAATTTACTTTTACAAATTGTTTCAACCTTTTCATAATGTTTCAGGAAGCTTCGTGTGGTCACAAACAGCCAATACAGTTATTTTTCTGCTGTCTACTGTCATGGCTATAAGTCTGATTGTTATAACCTTCCTCATTCACGCTATCAAGAAGTGTGACTGTTGTAATGGTAAGTTGTTTTTTGTTGTTGTTGTTGTGTGTTTTTGTTTTTGTTTTTTTTTGTTTTTTTTTTTTTTTTAATACTCCCACTTATCCCAAACTAATACCTTAAAACTACCTTTTTTCTCTGTTTTCTCTTTCATAATACAGTTGCTGTTGCCCTGCACAAAAACAGTGGAAGTCACAAAAGTCAACAGGTAAAGTATTAAGATAGGATTAACTTTATCAAAAAAATTGGGTTTTCTAACTTTGTTTTCTCATTTTGTCAGAGACCTGAAGACATGTTGGTTTATTCTTCTGTCATATTCACCATGATGAAAGATGGTGGTAGTGCAATAAAGGATGCAAAAGCAGCAGAGAGAGAGAGGATCTATGCTGCTGTGAAGGCTTTTGGACTGGATTAGTGAGTAAACAGATCTGTTTTGTATCTTTCAGTACTGTGCAGTATGATTGTTAAGCTAAAGGGTTTGTTAGGAAGTACTGTACATATTGTAATGTATATCATTTTAATCAGTTGGCATGTTTATCCAATCCAATCCTCTGACTCTGTTCTGGCACCAATATAGTAGGTGGACTAAATCTCAGAGAGATCAGGAGATTTTAAATTGGAGAAAAATTATGTACACCTGATAACTGTGCCCTGTTTGTTTCAGTATTATTTTTACATTCCTATGCGTTTTTGCAAACGGATGGCAAATGAGAGAGAGATGAGGTCTCAGTCAGTGCTCTGTATAGTAACTGGTATCAGAAGAAAGTCAAATCAGATGAAACTTGGTCTATTGCATCATTATGTATAATACTGCTGTAAAGGCTTTTTGACTGGATTAGTGAGCTAATAGTTCTGTTTTGTATCATGTGCTGCCGTACAGTGTGATTTAGTTGAGGTCAGTCTGTTTTAAAGCTAAAAGCTTTGTTCTGTAGTACTGTACATATTTATCATTTTAATCAGTGTGTTTTATCCGAACCAATCCTCCTATGTAGAGAAAAATGATACATACCTGATGACTGCGTTGTGTTTGAGTATTTTTATATGCATTATGTTGTGTATATTTAGATGCATTTTGATAGCACGTAGAGATGACAGGAAATAAGGGAGATATGCGGTATCAGTTAGTGCCCTGTGTTGTAACCAGTGTCGGTCAGATCAGAGAATGTGATTTGGAACTGTATCAAAATACATCAATAAAAATTGTTTTTCTGTATCAAAGTGTTGCTACTGCTGTGATCTGTTATTTTGCAAAAGTGCTGGTTATTCTGAAGATTTCCAAACACTGATCAGGATTAGTGAAATCTATCCGATATCGTGTGTTAGGTGTAAATTGGACTTTGTTCCGTGTCACTCTATGATACTGAGCAATGGTGTAGTGGTGCCTGAAGAAGAGGGTATACTCATCATTTACACTGCTGTTGCAACATTAAAACTAGTAACTGATTTTAATGTTGTGGTTGCTCAGTGTATGCCTCAGTTATTGTTTTTTTTTTTTGTTTTTTTTAAGTAGCCTATCCAGCAAAGAATAAACTTCTTGTGCTATATAAAGTGATTATATCATGTATTTTGATTCCTTTGTCCATCTGAACAGGAAACTTGGGCAGCTACTATATTTTTATCTTGACAGCAGTCTTTGAGGTAAATCAACAGGGCAGATCGATGGCAGGCGATATTTCTTAACCCAGGAAGACAAAGCAAAGACATGACCCACCCTGTTCTGCCTCTGATTGGTTTACCTTGATATTCTAACCCTCCCCTTAACCAATCATCACTCCTCATGCCTAAACCAAATTAACCCAAGCAAAAAAAAAGGGCAATAAGTACCAGCAAATCAGAGGCAGAGGAGAGTAAGTCATGCCTTTTGCCATCCTAGAAAAAAAAATGGCTTACAGCACACTACTGAGTGATACGCAACAGAGGGGAGTTAGTAGTTATGTCATATACCTGCCCCCTCATTACTCCTCCTGGAAAAATATTCATATATGAATATTTGACGTTCACAAAGGCATTTATTTTCATGTTCTTTCTCTACAAACACCATCTTAAAACCTTAAAGACAATTAATATTTTGAACCAATATAATCAAAATCCGATATGTAAGACACTGACACAAATGTGTGTGTGTTTTATTTTGTAAATGTCAGCTAGGGTTAATATTCAGATGTTGTCAGATGTTAATTTTATAAATCAACCCACAGTTTTAATACAAACATGTTCACATTCAGCATTTAACATAGGAGTACACACTTTCTTCAGTCCACTCTTTAGTCTTCCTTCCTCTGTTAACTTTCCTTCCAGAGTAATTCAACGCAGCATAATTCAGATCACCTCCACTTTCAGTCTGTGTGGCAAACAGAAAGCATATTATTTTAATATGTCAGGATATTTTAACATTAGGAATTGTGTTCATGAAAACAACAAATAATATGATTTGGTATTTTTACTTACAATATCATGTACTGGTTGGCTCGAGTTGTCATGTCCTTTTTGTAAAGAGGCACTTTCTTTTCCTAATGATGAATGAAAACAGGAAGATTATGTATTTAATCTGACTTTTCAATAGGGAACCTCAGCTGAATCAACAGGTTTTGATTTAAAAATTCTCTATTATCAAAAAATGTGAGTATGGCATGTAATCTGGTACGATGTTGCACTCCCTACATTTTATCCTCTTTTGGCCATAGTCATATTCCATTTTTGATTCAGACAACAAAACTTACCTTTAGATTTTACACACTCTGCTCTTGGAGTTCCGCAGCAGATGAAAACAATATTTCCAATCACAGAAATGGCCAAGCAGACTATTAATATCGCCATCACAATGAATAAACTTACTGTTTGCTCTAGAAAACAAAAGAAAAAATAAATGTATCAATGCTTCTGAAACAGAAGGAGACTTATCAGTCATGATGTTATCAATATATTTTGTATTTCACCTCCAGTATCAGACAGAAACAGTTTTGTTCCATTTCCAAAAATGATCTCTCCACATGTGGCCACAGCACAGTAATAAGTCCCAGAATCAGAGGAGCTGACGTTCTTAGAGAAGCGATAAACACAGCTCTTCAGAGAGTCAGATCTTTTCTCACAGTCATTTCCATGAGTGTAGATGATTTCAGGATGCAATTTATCTGATCCAGCTCTGAACCAGTACACACTGTGATCTCCTGGACACGTCTTGTTCTCAGATTCAGAGAGGACTGAACACTGGAGAGTCACAGAGTCTCCTGGACGAACTGGATCAGATACTGTCAGACTCTGAACAACAGTATAGTTTGATGTCCTCTGGGAGTTTCCTGTAAATACAAAACTTTAGTAACAGCATCAGTTATTTTTCTTAAACATTAAGATAGTGCTGCTTTAGATCAATGAATGAAGCACTTGTAAAATTGTGGATTACATTATTACCTTTCAGTAACAAATACATCCCTCTCCATACAGGACGACCAGTCCACTCTGAGATCTCACAGTGATACATTCCCTCATCTTCTTGAATTGTCTTCACAATGGTCAGATTGACAAAACTCTTATCATTTGTTACCTCCAATCTGGATTCAAAGAACTCTGGTGTATAATCAGGTTTTGTAGATATCCGCAGTGCAGCAATTATTTTCAGAGTATTTCCAGCAGTTTGCTTATACCAGTAAAATTGTCTCCAGCTGACCTCAAGATTAGGCAGAGGACATGTGAAGGTCACAGGTTCCCCAAGTTGAACTGTGATCACTGGAACCAGCGAATCTGAATTACATGAAATAAACATGAAACAGAAGACATAACATATATAACTTCCTCACATCTAGTTGACATGAAAATTCTTAGCTGAAGACAGTGAATCAGATAGTACTTACATACTTGATGAAGAACAAGCAATGTTACCCATAACAGGATCATCTTGACATTGTCTCTTGCCAGGAACCTCACTGGTACTAAAGTGAGTAAAAGAGGAGATGTGACGTGACCACAATATTATATGTAACACTGTCAAATGCATCTGATTGGTTATCACAGAATAGATTCAACAGTAGACTTCCTGTCACACCAGTCTCATCCTGGTCTCTGTGAAGCATATGACCTTTCTTTCATCTTTGATAACCAATGTCCAAACTGTTCATATTTCATTCCTGACTTTGCTTTTGACCAAACTTACTTTTCTCAGACATATTTTTTTCATTTGTGTTTGAACTTTAAGCAGTGATTGCCATAGTGGTATGTACTGCAATAAACGTCTGAAATGCATCACATCTTGGTCTTTGTGAAGCACGTGTCCAACAACTCACTTATTTCAATGATAATGTAATTTTTTTTTCCTGCATTTTGAGGACATTTTTTTCTGGAAGAAGTTGTGAAATTGTCAAAACAGTATTGACAGAAAATTCAGTGATAGTGATCAGTGTATTACTAATGTAGATCAACACGGAAGTGCAACCCCCTAACTCTGGTAAACATACCCAGAGAACACAAGAGGTGGAGGTGACGTGTTATTTACAGCTGAGGATCCTCATTGAAAGGTCAGATTAAGTACATGATACTCCTGTTTTCATTCATCTTTAGGAACAGAGAGTGCCTTGTCACAGGGAAGACATGACAACTTGTCCGAACCACTACATGCTACTGTAAGTTAAGATCACATGTGTTGTTTTTATTAACGTGATTCCCAACAGAGAGTGGCACGGTGGTGCAGTGGTTACCACTGTTGCGTCACAGCAAGAAGGTTTGAACTCCAGTTTGCCCGGGGCTTTTATGTGTGGAGTTCTGCCTGTGCCTGTGAAGGTTCCCTCTGGGTACTCCAGCTTCCTCCCACAGTCCAAAGACATGCAACTGGTGACTCTAAATTGCCCATAGTTGAATGATTGTTTGCCTCTATGTGTGGGCCCTGCAACTGATTGGCAACCTGTCCAGGGTGTATCTAGCCTCTTACCCATCATCAGCTGGGATTGGCTCAAGCCCCTGCAAGGTATAGGTAGATGGATGGATGATTTATGTACGTATACCAACATGATTAAAAATAATGTCTGTCTCACAGACTGATGATCTGAAGAGTCTTCTAAGCTTCCTCAGAAAGTTGAGGCGTTGTTGTGCCTTCCTGAGTGGAGGTGTGTATGGCCCAGGAGAAGTCCTCAGTGATGTACACCCCCAGGAATTTAAAACTGGAGACTCTCCACTGCCTAACCACTGATTAACATTGGGCCGGGATCTGTTCTCCTTAGGAACAATGCTGACTCGTTGTTAGAGATCAGGCCCATGACTGTTGTGTCATCTGCAAACTTGGTGATGGTGCTTGTTGTGTGGACAGTCATTGGTGAAGAGGGCATTCAGGAGAGGGCTCAGTACACGTCCCTGTGGAACACCAGTGTTTAGGGTGAGGGTGGAGGATGTATGTTTTAATAACCTGACAGCCTGGGGGCAGTTGATCAGAAAATCTGGATCCAGTGGTAAATGGTTGTGTTCAGGCCCAGGCTGTGGAGTTTGGACACTAGTCTGTTGGGAATGACAGTGTTGAAGGCCGAACTGAAGTCCAAGAGAAGCATCCTGACATACTTGTCTGGTCTTTCCAGATGATCCAAAGCAGTATGAATCTATTACATAGTATGTTGATCTGTTTGCTTGGTAGGTAAGCTGATGCTGGTCCAACATGGAAGGGATGGTGTGTTTGATGTGAGCCAGAGTCAGCATCTCAAAGCATTTGGTTTTCATCAGGGGTGACTTTGATTGGACGGTAGTCGTTCAGGCAACTTAGATTGTCTTGCTCTGGGAGGGACAGGATGGTTGTTGATTTGAGGCATGCTGGGACAAGTAAGGGAGAAGTTGCCCTGAAAACACACACCCTGGGGCGTCATCAGGACCAGCTACTTTCTTTGCATTGATGCTGCCCTTCTGACCTTAGGGTCCACTGTCAGTCCATTGTGATCCTGTAGTAGTCTATCCATTTCCCTAATAAGTTGATGTAGGCAAAGAACATGTAAAGGTTCTCTGCCAGCGAGCGGTTGCTGCTCACAGTCAGACTATTCATCATTTTATAAAATAGATTAAAATAAATCTTTCCTCTGAGATACAGGATGTCATACATTTCAGACATGTATTTCAGTACATACCACGATTGTAACTGCTTAAAGTTCAAGAACAAAGACACACAGTATCTCTGGGAAAGGTAAATGTGGTCAAAAAAAAGTCAAGAGTGAAACAATTTAGACATTTTCTACCAAAGATGAAAGAGAGGTAATATGCTTCACAAAGACCAAGATGAGACCAGTGTGACAGGAAGTGCTGTTTTGAATCTATTCTGTGATAACCAATCAGATGCATTTGATGGTCTGACCTCACGATAATCACACCTCCTTCACTCATTGAAATACCAACAAGTCTCCCGACAAGAGACATTGTCAGGATGATCGTGCTGTGGGTTACACTGCTTGTTCTGCATCATGGATGTAAGTGCTATTTTATTCTGTCCAAAAATTTATCTGTTGAAAATTTACATGACAGCTGCATCATTTTACATTGCGACTTTTACACATCCTACACTAATTTTTATTTAATGTAGTCTCTGTTTCCTTTTGATTAAGATTCACTGGTTCCAGTGATCACAGTTCATCTTGGTGAATCTGTGACCTTCACATGTGTGTTACCTGATAAGGAGGGAAGCAGAAGAAGCCTCTACTGGTACAAGCAGAGTGCCGGGGATACTCTGAAATCAATTGTTACAGTGTTTGGATCTACAAAACCTGAGTATGCACCAGGATTTTTAAAATTGAGATTGGAAGTGAAAAATGATAAAAAATTCAGCAACCTGACTATAGTGAGGACGATTCATGGGGATGAAGGAATGTATCACTGTGCAGTCCTGGAGTGGAATAATGCTACATGGAGTGGGACATATCTGTCAGTAAAAGGTAAATGCAACCTTTTTTTTTACATTTTTTCCAGCAGCTCTAAGCTTTTTTTAACTTCACAAATGTGCATAGGGGATTTATGCAGTTTTTTCTATCACTCAGGAAACTCTCAGAGGACATCAAACTATACTGTTGTTCAGAGGTCGACAGTATCTGACTCTTACTCAATGACTCTCCAGTGTTCAGTCCTTTCTGGCTCTAAGAACAAGACATGTTCAGGAGATCACAATGTGTACTGGTTCAGAGCTGGATCAGATAAATCTCATCCAAACATCATCTACACTGATGGAAATAAACCTGATGAATGTCAGAAGAAACCTGATGCACATTCTCCTCCAAAGAGCTGTGTTTATCACTTCTCTAAGACTGTCAGCTCCTCTGATCCTGGGACTTATTACTGTGCTGTGGCCACATGTGGAGAGATCATTTTTGGAAATGGAACAAAGCTTGAGATTGAAGGTAACTGTATTATTGTTGGTTGTCAGGAATGAAAGTATTACTCAAAACTGTTAAAAAGTTGAAGTTGAAATGTTAATATTATCACGAATGATGTGTCTCATTTTCTTCAAGAAATACTGATAAGTTTTTCCCTTTTCAGTGCAAACAACACACACAGTATTCATTGCAATGGGGATATTAATAATCTGCTTGACCATTTCTGTTATTGGAAATGTCATCCTCATCTGCAACCGAAGAGTGCGTGAACAATCTAAGAGTAAGTAATTTATCATTTTATGTATCCTTAATGTTCATCATAATATATATATATATATATATATATATATATATATATATATATATAGAGAGAGAGAGAGAGAGAGAGAGAGAGAGAGAGAGAGAGAGAGAGATATTGATATGATTAATTCATTTTTAGGAATGGAAAGTGATATTTCAGAAGTAAGAAGTGATAACTGCCGCCAACAAGTAAGTGAAATGAAATTCATTTTTATTCCATTAACATATTTGTAAAGACACCATATACTTATATCACTATATATATTTATACCTATTTAATTTGCTGCACAGACTGAAGCTGAGGACAAACTGAACTACGTGGCTTTGAATTTCTCTGAAAGAAAAGCAACAAGAGGAAGACAGAGGAGAGAGTTTGCTGAGGACAGCGTGTACTCTCAAGTTAGATGTTGATACTCTTGCATTTTAATCTGAAACTTAAATCATGTTATACAATGTGTTTGCATTTGTTTGTAATGGTCTTGTTTTATTTATTTATTTTTTTTTATTTTCTAGCTTACATGTTATCTAGAGATCCATCTAGAGATTCTGAATTAGAGAAAAATAATGCACCCCTGTTACTGTTCCAGGTCTGTGTTTCATTATTTTTATATGCATTTTGCATTATATTTATGTGCATTTTTACAGAAATTATAGCAGGAAATGAGGGAGAGATGAGGTATCAGTCAGTGCCCTCTGTTGTAACCAGTGTCAGAAGAGAGACATATCAGAGAACATTTGAAAGTAAGTTTATTGTATCATTATGTATAACTCTTGTTTGAAAGCAAACTTCACATGACCATAAAGCAGCTGTAGGTAAATGTCTATAAGAATTTATGCATATTACTTTTTCTTTGTTTTGCTGTGCGACCATGCAAACTCTTTGTGAACATGATTTGGAACTGTATCAAACTATGTCAATAAAAATGTTCTGTTGTGCCAAACTGCTGTGATCTGTCATTTTGCAAAGCAAGCATTGGTTATTCTAAAAATTTCCAAACATTTGTCAGAAGTATTCAAATCCATCCGATATCGTGTGTTAGGTGTAAATCGATATTCCTTCATTCCATGTTACTTGAACTACGGTAGTAGTAGTGTGTTAGGGCCTGGAGAAGTAGGTATAGTATACACTGATCACAGTGACCTGTGTTAATGTTGTGGCTGATCAGTGTATGCCCCTGTCTTGTTTTTGTTTTTTTGTTTTTTTAAGTTTATAAATCAACCCATAGTTTTTCATAGAAACACATTCACATTCAGCATTTAACATGAGAGTACACACTTCCTTCAGTCCACTCTTTCATCTTCCTTCCTCTTGTAACTTTCCCTCCAGAGAAATGTACTGCAGCATAATTCAGATCATGTTCACCTTCAGTCTGTGTAGCAAACAAAAATCTAACTATTTAAACATGTCAGCATATGTTGTAATGAAAACAACAATGATGTGATTTGGTACCTTTACTTAAAATATAATGTACTGGTTGGTTTGAGATGTCGTGTCTTCTTTGCAAAGATTTGCTTTCTGTTCCTAACCATGAATGAAAACTGGAATATTCTGTACCTAATCTGACTTTTCAACAGGGATCTTCAGCTGATTCAACAGGTTTTAATTAAAAATGTTAATTTACAATTATTCAGATACAGAAAGATTCAGATAACAATACTTATGTTTAAATTTTACACACGTTGCTCTTGGAGTTCAGCAACAGATGAAAACAATATTTCCAATCACAGAAATGGCCAAGCAGACTATTAATATCATTATCACAATAAGTAAACTTACTGTTTGCTCTAGAAAACAAAGGAAAATAGATATGCTTCTGAAAGAGAAAGAGAATTATCAGTCATGATGTTCTGAATATATTTTGTATTTTATTATATCAGTGTAGATGATTTCAGGATGAGATTTATTTGATCCAGCTCTGAACCAGTACACACTGTGATCTCCTGGACATGTCTTGTTCTCAGAGTCAGAGAGGACTGAACACTGGAGAGTCACTGAGTCTCCTGGATGAACTGGATCAGATACTGTTGGACTCTGAACAACAATATAGTTTGATGTCCTCTGAGAGTTTCCTGTAAATACAAAACTGTGTGAAACTGTGTGATTTCCAAGCATGTCTTGAAAGCCACTGGTTACCACTGTCACCTCACAACAAGAAGGTTCAAACTCCAGTTTGCCCAGGGCTTTTATGTGTGTAGTTTGCATGTTCTCCCTGTGCCTGAGTGGGTTCCCTCCAGGTACTCCAGTTTCCTCCCACAGTCCAAATACATTCAGGGTACTCCCTGGATAACCTGTCCAGACACCTAATGTCAGCTAGAATTGCCTCGAGCCCCCCTCAAGGTTTAGATAATGGATGGATGATTCCCAACATGACTGAAAATAAAGTATTTTATTTGTTGCACAGCCTGAAGGTCAAGATGATCTGAATTATGCAACATTACATTATTCCGGAGGGAAAGTCACAAGAAGAGGAAGGAAGAAAAAGTCTCCTCTGCTTCCTCAGAAAATAGAGGCATTAGTATGGATCTATTAAGTCGTATGTTGATCTGTTTGCTCGGTAGTTAAGCTGATGCTGGTCCAATGTGGCAGGGATGGTGTGTTTGATGTGATCTAGAGTCAGCATCTCAAAGCATTTGGCTTTTACTTGGGTGACTTCAATTGGGTGATCATCATTCAGGCAACTTAGATTGTTTTGCTCAGGAAGGGGCAGGAAGGTTGTTGATTTGAGGCACATCAGGACAACAACAACATAGGTCAGAAAGAGGTTGAAAATCGAACTCTCCTAAGTGAACACATGCCTTGGGATGCCTTCAGGACCAGCTGCTTTCTTTGCATTGATGCTGACCTTAGTGTCCACTGTCAGTCCATTGTGATCTTGTAGCAGTCTATCCATTTCCCTAATAAGTTGATGTAGGCAAAGAACATGTAAAGGTCCTCTGCCAGTGAGCGGTTGCTGCTCACAGTCAGACTATTCATCATTTTATAATCTGTGATGGCCTGAATGCTTTGTTACGTGTCTGGGATCATTATTGTCTTTGATCCAGAGTTTGTAGTTGTTTTTGCTACTTTAATCCCTCGTGATCCAGCCTGTGAATCTTTCCTCTGAGATACAGGATGTGATGCATTTCAGACATATAATGCAGAACATATCACTATGGCAATTGCTGCTTAAAGTTCAAGAACAAAGAAAAACAGTGTCTCTGAGAAAGGTAAATGTGGTCAAAAGAGTCAAAGTCAAGACAGAAACAATTTAGACATTTTCTACCAAAGATGAAAGAGAGGTAATATGCTTCACAAAGACCAAGATGAGACCAGTGTGACAGGAAGTGCTGTTTTGAATCTATTCTGTGATAACCAATCAGATGCATTTGATGGTCTGACCTCACGATCATCACGCCTCCTTCACTCATTGAAATACCAACAAGTCTCCAAACAAGAGACATTTTCAGGATGATCGTGTTGTGGGTTACACTGCTTGTTCTACATCATGGATGTAAGTGTTTTGTTCTGTCCAGAACTGCATCATTTCACATTGTGACTTTTCAACATTGTCCACAATTGTTTAATTCAATCTATTCTTTGTTTCCTTTTAATTCAGATTCGCTGGTTCCAGTGATCACAGTTCATCTTGGTGAACCTGTGACCTTCACATGTGTCTTACCTGGTACAGAGTTAAGCAGTAGACAACTCTACTGGTACAAGCAGAGTGCTGGGGATACTCTGAAATTAATTGTGACACTATGGAAATCTACAAAACCTGAGTTTACACCAGAGTTTTCTGAATCAAGACTACAGGTAAACGATCATAGGAGTTTTATCAACCTGACCATAGTGAAGACGATTCAAGAAGATGAAGGAATGTATCACTGTGCAATCGTGGAGTGGATTGAAACTAAATGGAGTGGGACATATCTGTCAGTAAAAGGTAAATGCAATCTATTTTTACAAACTTTTCCAGTGTCTGTAAATTAAATTTAATTCAGCCTTCTTTATTTAAAGGAAACGCTCAGAGGACATCAAACTATACTGTTGTTCAGAGTCCAACAGTATCTGATCCAGTTCGTCCAGGAGAATCAGTGACTCTCCAGTGTTCAGTCCTCTCTGACAAGACATGTTCAGGAGATCACAGTGTGTACTGGTTCAGAGCTGGATCAGATAAATCTCATCCAAACATCATCTACACTGATGGAAATAAATCTAATGAATGTGAGAAGAAACCTGATGCACACTCTCCCCCAAAACGCTGTGTTTATCACTTCTCTAAGAACGTCAGCTCCTCTGATTCTGGGACTTATTACTGTGCTGTGGCCACATGTGGAGAGATCATTTTTGGAGATGGAACAAAGCTTGAGATTGAAGGTAACTGTATCATTGTTGGTGCTCAGGAATGAAAGTATTACTCAAAACTGTTAAAAAGTTGAAGTTGAAATGTTAATATTATCACAAATGATATGTCTCATTTTCTTTAAGAAACACTGATAAGTTTTTCCCTTTTCAGTGCAAACAACACACACAGTATTCATTGCAATGGGGATATTAATAATCTGCTTGACCATTTCTGTTATTGGAAATGTCGTCCTCATCTGCAACCGAAGAGTGCGTGAACAATCTAAGAGTAAGTAATTTATCATTTTATGTATCCTTAATGTTCATCATAAGATTATATTTATTTATCCTTCTACAAGGTCTATTCTTGTGCATACTATGAATAAATTGGTTAACAGTGTAATAACAGCAACATACATTTTATAATCAAACATGTAGGTCTCTATTGTTGTAACTTTGTGAACCTGATTAAAACAGAGTCTCTAACTTGTTTTATCAGAATAACTAGTATTTTTTCAATGACATAGAAAATTTCCATCCTTAGTATTTTTAGTTAATGACATTATTGTCAATAGGGTTAGGGTTATCAACAGAATTTATACTCTCTGAAAAGCCAAATTAAGTGCTTTCATCTATTATATATATACTATACTATATATCTATTGATATGATTCATTCATTTTTAGGAATGGAAAGTGATATTTCAGAAGTAAGAAGTGATAACTGGCGCCAACAAGTAAGTGAAATGAAATTCATTGTTATTCCATTAACATATTTATAAAGACACCATATACTTATATCACTGTGTATATTTATACCTATTTAATTTGCTGCACAGACTGAAGCTGAGGACAAACTGAATTATGTGGCTTTGAATTTCTCTGGAAAGAAAAGCAACAAGAGGAAGAAAGAAGAGAGAGTTTGCTGAAGATAGCGTGTACTCTCAAGTTAGATGTTGATACTCTTTTAATCTGAAACTTAAATCATGTTACACAGTGTGTGTGCATTTGTTTATGAAGGTTTTTATTTTTTTTTTATCTTAGCTATAAACAAAATTTGCTGTTGCTCATTGTCTTAATATAAAAATTGCTACAATGAAAAGTTGTTAAATTAAATATCTCACATGCTTTCCATGTGAAAATGAATCTACATATTAATCCAATTTGCATACTATACAGAACTTTTGTGATTTGAGACACATTCACTCTGGCAAAATAATTTTTAAAAAACTTAAAAATGGCAGCAGACTATAACTAAAATTATGATAAACCTGTACACCATATAAGAAAAGGCAGCAGAGTATCATCATGATCCTAATGTCTGTTGTAAAGAAAGTGGGAAAGACTGCTTTCCAATCATGATCTCAGAGATTTGGACCCACATGTTGGTTTATTCTTCTGTCATATTCACATGATAAAAG